>NC_056444.1:86898886-86929025 GCF_018296145.1 Oncorhynchus tshawytscha
AGTCTCTCTAGTCTCTCTCGTCTCTCTCTCGCTCTCTCCTTTCCGCTCTCGCTCTCTCTTTCCAGTTTCGCTCTCTCTTTCCAGTCTCGCTCTCTCTCGCTCTCTTTCTATTCTCGCTCTCTCTCGTTCTCTTTCCAGTCTCGCTCTCTTTCTAGTCTCGCTCTCTCTCGTTCTCTTTCCAGTCTCGCTCTCTCTCGTTCTCTTTCAGTCTCTCTCTCTCTCCAGTCTCTCTCCAGTCTCTCTCTCTCTCTCTCTCTCTCTCTCTCTCTCAGTCTCTCTCCCTCTCTCTCTCTCTCTCCAGTCTCTCTCTCTCTCTCTCAGTCTCTCTCTCTCTCAGTCTCTCTCTCAGTCTCTCTCTCTCTCTCCAGTCTCTCTCCCTCTCCAGTCTCTCCTCTCTCTCTCTCTCTCTCCCTCTCTCTCTCTCTCTCTCTCTCTCCAGTCTCTCCTCTCTCCTCTCTCTCTCCTCTCTCTCTCTCAGTCTCCTCTCTCTCTCTCTCTCTCTCTCTCTCTCCAGTCTCTCCTCTCTCTCCTCTCTCTCTCTCTATATCGGATATATATATATATATATATATGGAATTATATATATATATACGGATATATATATATATATCGGTGTCTCTCTCTCTCTCAGTCTCTCTCTCTCCAGTCTCTCTCTCTCTCCAGTCGCTCTCTCTCTCCAGTCGCTCTCTCTCTCCAGTCGCTCTCTCTCTCCAGTCGCTCTCTCTCTCCAGTCGCTCTCTCACGTCTCTCTCTCTCCAGTCAGCTCTCTCTCGTCTCTCTCTCCCAGTCGCTCTCTCTCCAGTGGCTCTCTCTCTCAGCTCTCGCTCTCTCTCTCTTTCAAACTCTGGCTCTCTCTCTCTCTTTCCGCTCTCGCTCTCTCTCTCTTTCCAGCATCATCGCTCTCGCACAAATAGACAATGACGCATCGCGTACGACGCATAGCGAATATCATATGGCAAGAATAGCAGGAATAGCGAATATGCCAAAGATACAGAGAGCGAATACGACGACATATGGAGCGAAATATGTAGCATCTGGGAATAATGAATGAGCAAGCAAATGAATAATAACAGCGCATAGACCATAATGACGAAATAGCAGACTATTAATAGGCAAAAGCAGACGAATATGAAGCCAGACATGGAGCAACGACATAGACGGAATAATATGTGAACAGACCAATGCAGACGAACGATATGCGAATACATATCTTGGTGGCATGCAGCAATATGACAAGACTCGCACACTCTTTCCGCTCTCGCACACACCTTTCCGCTCACGCAGCACACTATCCGCTCTCGCTCGCTCAAATGCTCTCGCTCTCTCTTTCCGCTCTCTCTCTCTGGTCTCTCTCTCTCGGTCATCTGCTAGATCTCTCTCGATCTCTCTCACTACATCTCTCTCTAACTCAGCAAACTCTCTTTAACCGGTTTGACTCTCTCTACCGAGTCTGCACTCTCTCGCTCTCTAACCTAGTCTCGCTCTCTCTCGTTCTCTTTCCAGTCTCGCTCTCTTTCTAGTCTCGCTCTCTCTCGTTCTCTTTCCAGTCTCGCTGTCTCTCGTTCTCTTTCCAGTCTCTCTCTCTCTCTCTCTCTCTCTCTCTCTCTCTCTCTCTCTCTCTCTCTCAGTCTCTCTCTCTCTCTCAGTCTCTCTCTCTCTCTCCAGTCTCTCTCTCTCTCTCCAGTCTCTCTCTCTCTCTCCAGTCTCTCTCTCTCAGTCTCTCTCTCTCCCCAGTCTCTCTCTCTCTCTCTCTCCAGTCTCTCTCTCTCTCTCTCCAGTCTCTCTCTCCAGTCTCTCTCTCCTCTCTCTCTCTCCCCTCTCTCTCTCTCTCCAGTCTCTCTCTCTCTCTCCAGTCTCTCTCTCTCTCTCCAGTCTCTCTCTCTCCAGTCGCTCTCTCTCTCCAGTCGCTCTCTCTCTCCAGTCGCTCTCTCTCTCCAGTCGCTCTCTCGTCAAGCGCTCTCTCCCGTCGCTCTCTCTCAGTCGCTCCTCTCATCGCTCTCTCTCTCCAGTCGCTCTCTCTCTCTCTTTCCGCTCTCTCTCTCTTTCGCTCTCGCTCTCCAGTCGCTCTCTCTCTCCTTTTCCGCTCTCTCTCTCTTTTCCGCTCTCGCTTCTTCTTCCGCTCTCTCTCTCTCTTTCGCTCTCTCTCTTCTCTTCCGCTCTCTCTCTCTCTTTCGCTCACGCTCTCTCTTCCGCTCTCGCTCTCTCTTCCGCTCTCGCTCTCTCTCTTTCCGCTCTCGCTCCTCTCTCTTTCCGCTCCGCTCTCTCTCTTTCCGCTCTCGCTCTCTCTCTTTCCGCTCTCGCTCTCGCTCTTTTCCGCTCTCGCTCTCTTTCCGCTCTGGCTCTCTTTCCGCTCTCGCTCTCTCTCTCTTTCCGCTCTGGCTCTCTCTCTCTTTCCGTCCGCTCTCTCTCTCTTTCAGTCTCGCTTCCTCTCGCGCTCTCTTTCCGCTCCGCTCTCTTTCCGCTCTGCTCTCTTTCCGCTCTCGCCTCTCTCTCTTCCGCTCTGGCTCTCTCTCTCTTTCCGCTCTGCTCTCTCTCTCTTTCCAGTCTCGCTCTCTCTCGCGCTCTCTTTCCAGTCTCGCTCTCTCTCGCCTCTTTCCAGTCTCGCTCTCTCTCGCTCTCTCTTTCCAGTCTCGCTCTCTCTCTCTTTCAGTCTCGCTCTCTCTCTTTCTAGTCTCGCTCTCTCTCGCTCTCTTTCCAGTCTCGCTCTCTCTCGCTCTCTCTTTCCAGTCTCGCTCTCTCTCGCTCTCTCTTTCCAGTCTCGCTCTCTCTCTGCTCTCTCTTTCCAGTCTCGCTCTCTCTCGCTCTCTCTCTCCAGTCTCGCTCTCTCTTTCCAGTCTCGCTCTCTCTCTCTCTCTCTCTCGCTCTCTTTCCAGTCTCGCTCTCTCTCGCTCTCTCTTTCCAGTCTCGCTCTCTCTCGCTCTCTCTTTCAGTCTCTCTCTCTCCAGTCGCTCTCTCTTTCCAGTCTCTCTCTCTCTCTCTCCAGTCGCTCTCTCTCTCGTCTCTTTCTCTCTCTCAGTCGCTCTCTCAGTGTACTCTTATACTCTCTCAGTCGAAACTCTCTCTCAGATACTCTCTCTAGTCGCTATATCTCTCGTCTCTCTCTGCTCTCCACGTCGACTCTCTCTGCAGTCTCTCTCTCCAGTCGCTCTCTCTGCGTCTCTCTCCAGTCGCTCTCTCTCGTCTCTCTCCAGTCGCTCTCTCTCGTCTCTCTCCAGTCGCTCTCTCTCGTCTCTCTCCAGTCGCTCTCTCTCGTCTCTCTCAGTCGCTCTCTCTCCAGTCGCTCTCTCTCAGTCGCTCTCTCCAGTCGCTCTCTCTCCAGTCGCTCTCTCGTCGTCTCTCTCAGTCGCTCTCTCTCGTCTCTCTCCAGTCGCTCTCTCTCGCGCTCTCTCCAGTCGCTCTCTCTCGCTCTCTCTCCAGTGCTCGCTCTCTCTCGCGCTCTCTTTCCAGTCTCGCTCTCTCTCGCTCTCTTTCCAGTCTCGCTCTCTCTCGCGCTCTCTCTCCAGTCGCTCTCTCTCGCTCTCTCCCAGTCGCTCTCTCTGCGCTCTCTTTCCAGTCTCGCTCTCTCTCGCTCTCTCTTTCCAGTCTCGCTCTCTCTCGCTCTCTCTTTCCAGTCATCGTATCTCTCTCTTTCCAGTCTCGCTCTCTCTCGCTCTCTTTCCAGTCTCGCTCTCTCTCGCTCTCTCTTTCCAGTCTCGCTCTCTCTCCAGTCTCTCTCTCTCGTCTCTCTCTCTCTCACGCTCTCTTTCGTCTCGCTCTCTCTCTCCAGTCGCTCTCTCTCGTCTCTCTCTCTCCAGTCGCTCTCTCTCGTCTCTTTCTCTCTCTCCAGTCGCTCTCTCTCAGTCTCTCTCTCTCTCCAGTCGCTCTCTCTCGTCTCTCTCTCTCTCCAGTCGCTCTCTCTCGTCTCTCTCTCTCTCCAGTCGCTCTCTCTCGTCTCTCTCTCTCTCTCCAGTCGCTCTCTCTCGTCTCTCTCCAGTGACTCTATAGTCATATATATATCCAGTGAGCTCTCTCTCGTCTCTCTCTCTCTCTCCCAGTCGCTCTCTCTCGATATCTACTCTCCGGTCGAAACTCTCTCGTCTCTCTCTCTCGTGACATACAGTCGCTCTCTCTCGTCTCTCTCTCTCTCTCCAGTCGCTCTCTCTCGTCTCTCTCTCTCTCCAGTCGCTCTCTCTCGTCTCTCTCTCTCTCCAGTCGCTCTCTCTCGTCTCTCTCTCTCTCCAGTCGCTCTCTCTCGTCTCTCTCTCTCTCCAGTCGCTCTCTCTCGTCTCTCTCTCTCTCCCAGTCGCTCTCTCTCGTCTCTCTCTCTCCAGTCGCTCTCTCTCGTCTCTCTCTCTCTCAGTCGCTCTCTCTCGTCTCTCTCTCTCTCTAGTCGCTCTCTCTGGTCGCTCTCTCTCGTCTCTCTCTCTCTCTAGTGGCTCTCTCTCGTCTCTCTCCAGTCGCTCTCTCTCGTCTCTCTCAGTCGCTCTCTCTCGTCTCTCTCCAGTCGCTCTCTCTCGTCTCTCTCCAGTCGCTCTCTCTCGTCTCTCTCCAGTCGCTCTCTCTCGTCTCTCTCCAGTCGCTCTCTCTCGTCTCTCTCCAGTCGCTCTCTCTCGTCTCTCTCCAGTCGCTCTCTCTCTCAGTCGCTCTCTCTCCAGTCGCTCTCTCTCCAGTCGCTCTCTCTCCAGTCGCTCTCTCTCTCAGTCGCTCTCTCTCCAGTCGCTCTCTCTCGCTCTCTCTCCAGTCTCGCTCTCTCAGTCGCTCCTCTATCGGTCTCAGCTCGTCTCTCAGCGCTCTCTTTCCAGTCTCGCTCTCTCTCGCGCTCTCTTTCCAGTCTCGCTCTCTCTCGCGCTCTCTTTCCAGCTCTCTCTCTCTAGTCTCTCTCTCTCCAGTCTCTGCTCTGGTCTCTCTCGTCTCTCTCTCACTCTCTCTCTTTCCGCTCTCGCTCTCTCTTTCCAGTTTCGCTCTCTCTTTCCAGTCTCGCTCTCTCTCGCTCTCTTTCTATTCTCGCTCTCTCTCGTTCTCTTTCCAGTCTCGCTCTCTTTCTAGTCTCGCTCTCTCTCGTTCTCTTTCCAGTCTCGCTCTCTCTCGTTCTCTTTCCAGTCTCTCTCTCTCTCTCTCCAGTCTCTCTCCAGTCTCTCTCTCTCTCTCTCTCTCTCTCTCTCTCAGTCTCTCTCCCTCTCTCTCTCTCTCTCTCTCAGTCTCTCTCTCTCTCTCTCAGTCTCTCTCTCTCTCCAGTCTCTCTCTCAGTCTCTCTCTCTCTCTCCAGTCTCTCCTCTCCAGTCTCTCCTCTCTCTCTCTCTCTCTCTCTCTCTCTCTCTCTCTCTCTCTCTCCAGTCTCTCCTCTCTCTCTCTCTCTCTCTCTCTCTCTCTCCAGTCTCACTCTCTCTCTCTCTCTCTCTCTCTCTCCAGTCTCTCCCTCTCTCTCCTCTCTCTCTCTCTCTCTCCAGTCTCTCTCTCTCTCTCTCTCTCCAGTCTCTCTCTCTCTCTCCAGTCTCTCTCTCTCTCTCTCTCCCAGTCTCTCTCTCTCTCTCCAGTCTCTCTCTCTCCAGTCTCTCTCTCTCTCCAGTCGCTCTCTCTCTCCAGTCGCTCTCTCTCTCCAGTCGCTCTCTCTCTCCAGTCGCTCTCTCTCTCCAGTCGCTCTCTCTCGTCTCTCTCTCTCAGTCGGCTCTCTCGTCTCTCTCTCTCCAGTCGCTCTCTCTCTCAGTCGCTCTCTCTCTCGTTTCCGCTCTCTCTCTCTCTCTCTGTCAAGCTCTCGATCTCTCTACAGCTCTCGCTCTGCATCTCTCTCTGTCGCTCTCGATCATCGCTCTCTAATCGCTCTCACATCTGCTCTACTATTCGCATCTCTGGCTCTGAATCTCTATCCAATACTGACTCTCGCGTGGCTATATAGCCAGCATATATACGTGAATATGGGTCATGGCATAGCAGATATCTGTGCAAGCAGAGTATATGTAAGCATAATAGATATGTGCAAGAATACAGAGCCAATAATCACAGATATCAGTATATGTAATGCAGCTACAGGTATACTGTGTAAGCTCATATATCATGTACATAGCTACTCTCTCTTTCACAGCTCTAGGCCATCTCTCTTTCCACTCTCTAGCTCTCTCTTTCCGCTCTCGCTCTCTCTTTCCGCATCTCGCTCTCTCAATGCTCTCATCTCTCTTTCCGCTCTCTCTCTCTAGTCTCTCTCTCCCAGTCTCTCTAGTCTCTCTCGTCTCTCTCTCACTCTCTCTCTTTCCGCTCTCGCTCTCTCTTTCCAGTTTCGGCTCTCTCTTTCCAGTCTCGCTCTCTCTCGCTCTCTTTCTAGTCTCGCTCTCTCTCGTTCTCTTTCCAGTCTCGCTCTCTTTCTAGTCTCGCTCTCTCTCGTTCTCTTTCCAGTCTCGCTGTCTCTCGTTCTCTTTCCAGTCTCTCTCTCTCTCTCTCTCTCTCTCTCTCTCTCTCAGTCTCTCTCTCTCTCTCCAGTCTCTCTCTCTCTCTCCAGTCTCTCTCTCTCTCTCCAGTCTCTCTCTCTCTCTCCAGTCTCTCTCTCTCTCTCCAGTCTCTCTCTCTCCAGTCTCTCTCTCTCTCCAGTCTCTCTCTCTCTCTCTCTCTCCAGTCTCTCTCTCTCTCTCTCCAGTCTCTCTCTCCAGTCTCTCTCTCCTCTCTCTCTCTCCTCTCTCTCTCTCTCTCCCAGTCTCTCTCTCTCTCTCCAGTCTCTCTCTCTCTCTCCAGTCTCTCTCTCTCCAGTCGCTCTCTCTCTCCAGTCGCTCTCTCTCTCCAGTCGCTCTCTCTCTCCAGTCGCTCTCTCTCGTCGCTCTCTCTCCAGTCGCTCTCTCTCGTCTCTCTCTCTCCAGTCGCTCTCTCTCTCCAGTCGCTCACTCTCTCTCTTTCCGCTCTCACTCTCTCTCGGCTCTCGATCTCCAGTCGCTCTCGATCATGTACTTTACAGCATATATATGTGTCAGAATAGCAGATATCTCGCTTAGGCTATATATGTATATATGATATATATATCATATAATATGTCAGAATATAGTATATGTCTATCACGACTAACGACTCATGTCAGCAGATCAGACATATGTATCGGCTATAATAGCGATATGTACTGGCAAGATATCGACTATATGTCTAAGATACTCGCTCTGCTCTCTGTCCGCTCTCGCTCCCTCTCTTTCAAATATCGCATATGCGCTCAATATCCGCTCTACGCTCATACTTACAGCTCTGGCTGCTCTTTCCAGCTCTCGCATCTAAACATCATCGTACATATACCAAGCATCAGCTAAACTCTCTCTAACACAAACATCTACAGCTCTCTCTCTCTTTCCAGTCTCGCTCTCTCTCGCGCTCTCTTTCCAGTCTCGCTCTCTCTCGCACTCTCTTTCCAGTCTCGCTCTCTCTCGCTCTCTCTTTCCAGTTTCGCTCTCTCTCTCTTTCCAGTCTCGCATCTCTCTCTTTCTAGTCTCGCTCTCTCTCGCTCTCTTTCCAGTCTCGCTCTCTCTCGCTCTCTCTTTCCAGTCTCGCTCTCTCTCGCTCTCTCTTTCCAGTCTCGCTCTCTCTCGCTCTCTCTTTCCAGTCTCGCTCTCTCTCGCTCTCTCTTTCCAGTCTCGCTCTCTCTTTCCAGTCTCGCTCTCTCTCTCTCGCTCTCTCTCGCTCTCTTTCCAGTCTCGCTCTCTCTCGCTCTCTCTTTCCAGTCTCGCTCTCTCTCGCTCTCTCTTTCCAGTCTCTCTCTCTCCAGTCGCTCTCTCTTTCCAGTCTCTCTCTCTCTCTCTCCAGTCGCTCTCTCTCTCGTCTCTTTCTCTCTCTCTAGTCGCTCTCTCTCGTCTCTTTCTCTCTCTCCAGTCGCTCTCTCTCGTCTCTCTCTCGCTCTCTCTCGTCTCTCTCTCTCTCAGTCGCTCTCTCTCGTCTCTCTCCAGTCGCTCTCTCTCGTCTCTCTCCAGTCGCTCTCTCTCGTCTCTCTCCAGTCGCTCTCTCTCGTCTCTCTCCAGTCGCTCTCTCTCGTCTCTCTCCAGTCGCTCTCTCTCGTCTCTCTCCAGTCGCTCTCTCTCGTCTCTCTCAGTCGCTCTCTCTCCAGTCGCTCTCTCTCCAGTCGCTCTCTCTCCCAGTCGCTCTCTCTCCAGTCGCTCTCTCTCGTCTCTCTCCAGTCGCTCTCTCTCGCTCTCTTTCCAGTCTCGCTCTCTCTGCGCTCTCTTTCCAGTCTCGCTCTCTCTCGCGCTCTCTTTCCAGTCTCGCTCTCTCTCGCGCTCTCTTTCCAGTCTCGCTCTCTCTGCGCTCTCTTTCCAGTCTCGCTCTCTCTGCGCTCTCTTTCCAGTCTCGCTCTCTCTCGCTCTCTTTCCAGTCTCGCTCTCTCTCGCTCTCTCTTTCCAGTCTCGCTCTCTCTCGCTCTCTCTTTCCAGTCTCGCTCTCTCTCGCTCTCTCTTTCCAGTCTCGCTCTCTCTTTCCCAGTCTCGCTCTCTCTCGCTCTCTCTTTCCAGTCTCGCTCTCTCTCGCTCTCTCTTTCCAGTCTCGCTCTCTCTCTCCAGTCGCTCTCTCTCGTCTCTCTCTCTCTCTCCAGTCGCTCTCTCTCGTCTCTTTCTCTCTCTCCAGTCGCTCTCTCTCGTCTCTCTCTCTCTCCAGTCGCTCTCTCTCGTCGTCTCTCTCTCTCTCCAGTCGCTCTCTCTCTCTCCAGTCGCTCTCTCTCGTCTCTCTCTCTCTCCAGTCGCTCTCTCTCGTCTCTCTCTCTCTCCCCAGTCGCTCTCTCTCGTCTCTCTCTCTCTCAGTCGCTCTCTCTCGTCTCTCTCTCTCTCCAGTCGCTCTCTCTCGTCTCTCTCTCTCTCCAGTCGCTCTCTCTCGTCTCTCTCTCTCTCCAGTCGCTCTCTCTCGTCTCTCTCTCTCTCCAGTCGCTCTCTCTCGTCTCTCTCTCTCTCCAGTCGCTCTCTCTCGTCTCTCTCTCTCTCCAGTCGCTCTCTCTCGTCTCTCTCTCTCTCCAGTCGCTCTCTCTCGTCTCTCTCTCTCTCCAGTCGCTCTCTCTCGTCTCTCTCTCTCTCCAGTCGCTCTCTCTCGTCTCTCTCTCTCTCCAGTCGCTCTCTCGTCTCTCTCTCTCTCCAGTCGCTCTCTCTCGTCTCTCTCTCTCTCCAGTCGCTCTCTCTCGTCTCTCTCTCTCTCCAGTCGCTCTCTCTCGTCTCTCTCTCTCTCCAGTCGCTCTCTCTCGTCTCTCTCTCTCCAGTCGCTCTCTCTCGTCTCTCTCTCTCTCTGCAGTGGCTCTCTCTGCGTCGCTCTCTCTAGATCTCTCTCTCTCTCTAGTCAGCTCTCTCTCGTCTCTCTCCAGTGGCTCTCTCTCGTCTCTCTCCAGTCGCTCTCTCTCGTCTCTCTCCAGTCGCTCTCTCTCGTCTCTCTCCAGTCGCTCTCTCTCGTCTCTCTCCAGTCGCTCTCTCTCGTCTCTCTCCAGTCGCTCTCTCTCGTCTCTCTCCAGCTCTCTCTCTCTCTCTCCAGTCTCTCTCTCTCTCCAGTCTCTCTCTCTCTCCAGTCTCTCTCTCTCCAGTCTCTCTCTCTCTCAGTCTCTCTCTCTCTCCAGTCGCTCTCTCTCTCCAGTCGCTCTCTCTCGTCTCTCTCTCTCTGTCTCTCTCTCTCCAGTGGCTCTCTCTCTCTCAGTCGCTCTCTCTCTCTTTCCGCTCTCGCTCTCTCTCTTTCCGCTCTCGCTCTCTCTCTCTTTCCGCTCTGCTCTCTCCCTCTCTCTCTCTCTCTCTCTCAGTCTCTCTCTCTCTCCAGTCTCTCTCTCTCTCAGTCTCTCTCTCTCCCAGTCGCTCTCTCTCTCCAGTCGCTCTCTCTCAGTCTCTCTCTCTCTCGTCTCTCTCTCTCAGTCGCTCTCTCTCTCCAGTCGCTCTCTCTCTTTCCGCTCTCGCTCTCTCTCTTTACGACATATGTATATATCTCTTTCCGCATCTCGCATAACTCATCATCTAATATCCGCTCTACGACTCTCACTATACCAAATCTCGCTCTCTGTCAGCGCAAATACGCTACTCACTTTACACGATACACGCTCTCTCTTGTCCGCATCAGCGCTGCTCTAACATCAAAGTCTGTGTCAGACATCATGACTCATCGATCTTTACAGCATATATCTCGACTCTTTGCGCTCCCTCTCGCTCTTTCCGCTCCCCTCTCAGCTCTTTGCGCTCTCGCTCGCTCTTTGCGCTCACGCTCGCTCTTTGCGCTCTCGCTCGCTCTTTGCGCTCTCATTTCTAGCTCTTTGCGCTCTCGCTCGCTCTTTGCCGCTCTCGCTCGCTCTTTGCGCTCCGCTCGCTCTTTCGCTCTCGCCGCTCTTTGCGCTCTCGCTCGTCTCTCTCTCTCGTCTCTCTCTCGCTCTCTCTCTTTCCGCTCTCGCTCTCTCTTTCCAGTTTCGCTCTCTCTTTCCAGTCTCGCTCTCTCTCGCTCTCTTTTCTATTCTCGCTCTCTCTCGTTCTCTTTCCAGTCTCGCTCTCTTTCTAGTCTCGCTCTCTCTCGTTCTCTTTCCAGTCTCGCTCTCTCTCGTTCTCTTTCCAGTCTCTCTCTCTCATCTCTCAGTCTATCTGATGTCTCTCTCTCTCTCTCTCTCTCTCTATCAGTCTCTCGTCCCCTCTCTCTCTCTCTCTCTCCAGTCTCTCTCTACTCTCTCTCAGTCTCTCTCTCTCTCGGTCTCTCTCTCAGTCTCTCTCTCTCTCTCCAGTCTCTCCTCTCCAGTCTCTCCCTCTCTCTCTCTCTCTCTCCTCTCTCTCTCTCTCTCTCTCTCTCCAGTCTCTCCTCTCTCTCCCTCTCTCTCTCTCTCTCTCTCTCCAGTCGCACTCTCTCTCCAGTCTCTCTCTCTCTCTCTCCAGTCGCTCTCTCTCCTCTCTCTCTCTCTCTCTCCAGTCGCTCTCTCTCTCGTCTCTCTCTCCAGTCTCCCTCGTAGCTCTCTCTCCAGTCTCTCTCTCTCTCTCCAGTCGCTCTCTCTCGTCTCACTCTCTCGCTCTCTCTCGTCTCTCTCTCTCTCCAGTCGCTCTCTCTCTCCAGTCAGCTCTCTCCAGTGTCGGCTCTCTCTCTCCAGTGGCTCTCTCTCAGTCGCTCTCTCTCGTCTCTCTCTCTCCAGTCGCTCTCTCTCGTCTCTCTCAGTCGCTCTCACTCGCTCTCTCTCCAGTCGCTCTCTCTCGTCTCTCTCAGTCGCTCACTCTCGTCTCTCACCAGACGCTCTCTCTCAGTCGCTCTCTCTCGTCTCACCAGTCACATCTCTCTCCAGTGGCTCGCGCAGTCGCACACTCACGTAACTCTCACACAAAGTCGACACAAACTCTGATCTCTCTTAATGTACGCACTCTCTCGACTCACTCAGACGCACTGCACTCGTCTCTCAGTCGCTCTCACACGTCTCGCTCAGTCGCTCTCTCGCAGCCGCACTCATCTCGTCACACACACATGTCACACGCTCCAGCCGCTCACAGCTCCAGACGCTCACAAACAACGATCTCTCACCAAGAATACGCTCTCTCTCGCGCATCACATATCCATGTCTCGCTCACACATCGCGCATCTCTATCCAGTCTCGCAGCTCTCTCGCGCACACTTTCCAGTCTCGCAAGCGCAACTCGCGCTCTCTTTCCAGCTCTCGCTCTCTCAATGCTCTCGCTCTCTCTTTCCAGTCTCGCTCTCTCTCGTCTCTCTCTCCAGTCTCGCTCTCTCTCGCTCTCTCTTTCCAGTCTGCTCTCTCTCCGCTCTCTCTCTCTCAGTCGCAATCGCTCTCTCTTTCCAGTCTCGCTCTCTCTCGCTCTCTCTCTGTCCAGTCTCGCTCTCTCTTTCAGTCTCGCTCTCTTTCCAGTCTCGCTCTCTCTCGCTCTCTCTTTCCAGTCTCTCGCTCTCTCTCGCTCTCTTTCAGTCTCTCTCTCTCAGTCTCTCTCTCTCTCCAGTCTCTCTCTCTCTCCAGTCGCTCTCTCTCTCTCTGTCTCTCTCTCTCTCTCCAGTCTCTCTCTCTCTCAGTCTCGCTCTCTCTCAGTCTCTCTCTCCCGTCTCTCTCTCTCTCTCTCTCTCAGTCTCTCTCTCTCTCTCTCCAGTCGCTCTCTCTCGTCTCTCTCTCGCTCTCTCTCTCTCTCTCTCTCTCTCTCTCTCCAGTCGCTCTCTCTCGTCTCTCTCCAGTCGCTCTCTCTCGTCGCTCTCTCTCTCCAGTCGCTCTCTCGTCGTCTCTCAGTGGCTCTCTCCAGTCGTCTCTCTCCGAGCTCGCTCTCTCTCCAGTCGCTCTCTCTCGTCTCTCTCTCTCTCCAGTCTCGCTCTCTCTCCAGTCGCTCTCTCTCTCCAGTCGCTCTCTCTCGTCTCTCTCTCTCTCAGTCCGCTCTCTCTCGCGCTCTCTCTCCAGTCTCAGTGCTCTCTCGGCGCTCTCTCTCAGTCGCTCTCTCAGTCGCTCTCTCTCCAGTCTCGCTCTCTCTCTAGTCGCTCTCTCTCGCAGCTCTGCATCTCGTCTCTCGCTCTCTCTCCAGTCTCGCTCTCTCTCGTCTCTCTCCAGTCTCGCTCTCTCTCGCTCTCTCTCCAGTGGCTCGCTCTCGTCTCGCTCCAGTCTGCTCTCAGTCTCGTCTCTCTCCAGTCGCTCTCTCTCGTCTCTCAGTCTGCTCTCTCTCGTCTCTCTCCAGTCGCTCTCAGTCTCGTCTCTCTCCAGTCGCTCTCTCTCGTCTCAGTCTCCAGCTCTCTCTCTCCAGCTCGCTCTCTCTCTCGCTCTCTCTCTCCAGTCTGCATCTCTCTCGCGCTCTCTCTCCAGTCTCGCTCTCTCTAGCGCTCTCTCTCCAGTCGCTCTCTCTCGCTCTCTTTCCCAGTCTCGCTCTCTCTCGCTCTCTCTCTCCAGTCTCGTCTCTCTCTCCCGCTCTCTCTTTCAGTCTCTTTCTCTCTCTCCAGTCGCTCTCTCTCGTCTCTCTCTCCCAGTCGCTCTCTCTGTCTCTCTCTCTCCAGTCGGCTCTCTCTGCTCTCTTTCGTCTCGCTCTCTCGTAGCTCTCTCTCTCGATCTCTCTCTCTCTCCATTCGCTCTCTCTTGTCTCTCTCTCTCTCCAGTCGCTCTCTCTCAGTCTCTCTCTCTCTCCAGTCGCTCTCTCAAAGTCTCTCTCTCTCTCCCAGTCGCTCTCTCTGCGTCTCTCTCTCTCTCCAGTCGCTCTCTCTCGTCTCTCTCTCAGTCGCTCTCTCTCTCGTCTCTGCTCTCTCTCAGTCGCTCTCTCTCGTCTCTCTCTCTCTCTCCAGTCGCTCTCTCTGCGTCTCTCTCTAGCTCTCAGTCGCTCTCTCTCGTCGCTCTCTCTCAGTCGCTCTCTCTCGTCTCTCAGTCGCTCGTCTCATCTCTCTCTCCAGTGCGCTCTCTCTCGTCTCTCTCCAGTCGCTCTCTCTCGTCTCTCTCCAGTCGCTCTCTCTCGTCTCTCTCCAGTCGTCTCTCTCGTCTCTCTCCAGTCGCTCTCTCTCGTCTCTCTCCAGTCGCTCTCTCTCCAGTCTCCTCTCCAGTCGCTCTCTCCAGTCGCTCTCTCTCCAGTCGCTCTCTCTCTCTCTCAGTCGCTCTCTCTCAGTCGCTCTCTCCAGTCGCTCTCTCTCCAGGCTCTCTTTCCAGTCTCGCTCTCTCGTCTCTCTCCAGTCTCGCTCTTCTGCGCTCTCTTTCCAGTCTCGCTCTCTCTCGCGCTCTCTTTCCAGTCTCGCTCTCTCTCGCGCTCTCTTTCCAGTCTCGCTCTCTCTCGCTCTCTCTTTCCAGTCTCGCTCTCTCTCGCTCTCTCTTTCCAGTCTCGCTCTCTCTCGCTCTCTCTTTTCCAGTCTCGCTCTCTCGCTCTCTCTTTTCCCAGTTTCGCTCTCTCTTTCCAGTCTCGCTCTCTCTCGCTCTCTCTTTCCAGTCTCTCTTCTCCAGTCGCTCTCTCTTTCCAGTCTCTCTCTCTCTCTCCAGTCGCTCTCTCGTCTCTTCTCTCTCTCCAGTCGCTCTTCTCTCGTCTCTTTCTTCTCTCTCCAGTCGCTCTCTCTCGTCTCTCTCTCTCCAGTCGCTCTCTCTCGTCTCTCTCTCTCTCCAGTCTCGTCTCTCTTCTCTCCAGTCGCTTTCGTTTCTCTCTCTCCAGTCGCTTTCTCTCGTCTCTCTTCTCGTCTTCAGTCGCTCTCTCTCGTGCTCTCTCCAGTCGCTTTTCTCTCGTCTCTCTCTCTCTTTAGTCTGCTCTCTCGTCGCTCTCTCTCTCGCTCTCTTTCGTCTCTCTCTCGTCTCTTCTGCTTCTCCAGTCGCTCTCTCTCGCCTCTCTCTCCAGTCGCTCTCTCTCGTCTCTCCAGTCGCTCTCTCTCGTCTCCAGTCGCTCTCGTCGCTCTCTAGTCGCTCTCGTCTCCAGTCGCTCTCTCCAGTCGCTCTCTCTCCAGTCGCTCTCTCTCAGTCGCTTCTCTCTCCAGTCGCTCTCTCTGCTTCTCTCTCCAGTCGCTCTCTCGTCGCTCTCTTTCCCAGTCTGCTCTTCTCGCCTCTTCCAGTCTCGCTCTCGCGCTTCTTTTCCAGTCTCGTCTCGCTCGCTCTTTTCGCTCGCTCGCTCTCGCTCGCTCGCTCGCTTTCCGTCTCGCTCGCTCGCTCTCTCCGTTCCGCTCTCGCTCTCTCGCTCTCTCTCTTTCCAGCTCTCGCTCGCTAGTCTCTCTCTTTCCCGCTCTCTCTCTTTCTCAGTCTCTGCTCTCTCTTCTCTCCTTTCGCTCTCTCTCTCTTTCCGCTCTCGCTCGCTGCTCTCTCTGTCCGCTCTCGCTCGCTCTCTCTTTCCGCTCTCGCTCGCTCTCTCTTTCCGCTCTCGCTCGCTCTCTCTTTCCCATCTGCTCGCTCTCTCTTTCCGCTCTCCTTACCGCTCTCTTTACGCTCTCCTCTCTCTCTTTCCGCTCTACCGCTCCTCTCTTTCCTCGCTCTCTCTTTCCTCTCTCGCTCTCTCTTTCCGCTCTCGCTCTCTCTTTCCGCTCTCGCTCTCTCTTTCCCGCTCTCGCTCTCTCTTTCCGCTCTCGCTCTCTCTCTTTCATCTCGCTCTCTCTTTCCGCTCTCGCTCGCTCGCTCTCTCTTTCCGCTCTCCCTCGCTGCTCTCTCTTTCGCTCTACCGCACTCTCTCTCTTTCCGCTCTCGCTCGCACTCTCTCTCTTTCGCTCTGCGCTCGCTCTCTTTCCGCTCTCGCTCGCTCTCTCTCTCTTTCCGCTCTCGCTCGCTCTCTCTCTCTTTCCGCTCTCGCTCGCTCTCTCTCTCTCTTTCCGCTCTCCTTTAACTCTCTCTCTCTTTCCGCTCTCGCTCGCTCTCTTTCTTTCTTTCCGCTCTCGCTCGCGCTCTCTCGCTCTCGCTCGCTCTCTCTTTTCTCTCTCTTTCCGCTCTCTTCCGCTCTCTCTTTCCGCTCTCGCTCGCTCTCTCTTTCCGCTCTCGCTCGCTCTATGTAAAATACTCTTTCCGCTCTCGCTCTCTCTTTCCGCTCTCGCTCTCTCTTTCCAAACTCTCGCTCTCTCTTTCCTTTCGCTCTCTTTCTCCCGCTCTCTCGCTCGCTCTCGCTCTCTCTCTCTCTCTTCCCTCGCTCGCTCTCTCTCTTTCAGCTCTCGCTCGCACTCTCTCTCTTTCCGCTCTCTCTCTTTCCGCTCTCGCTCTCTCTCTCTTTCCGCTCTCGCTCGCTCTCTCTCTTTCCGCTCTCGCTCGCTCTCTCTCTCTTTCCGCTCTCGCTCGCTCTCTCTCTTTTCCGCTCTCGCTCGCTCTCTCTCTCCCCGCTCTCGCTCGCGCGCTCTCTTTCCGCTCTCGCTCGCGCTCTCTTTCCCGCTCTCGCTCGCGCTCTCTCACTCCGCTCGCGCTCTCTCTTTCCGCTCGCGCTCTCTCTTTGCGCTCTGCTCTCTCTCTTTCCGCTCTCGCTCGCTCTCTCTCTATCCGCTCTCTCTTTCGGCTCTCGCTCTCTCTTTCCGCTCTCGCTCTCTCTTTCCGCTCTCGCTCGCTCTTTCCGCTCCTTTGCTCTTTCCGCTCTCGCAGGCTCTTTCCATCTCGCTCGCTCTTTCCGCTCTGCTCGCTCTTTCCGCTCTCGCTCGCTCTTTCCGCTCTCGCTGCTTGCTCTTTCCGCTCTCGCTCCTTCGCTCTCTCTTTCCTTTCGCGCTCTCTCTCGCTCGCGCTCTCTCTTTCCGCTCTCGCTCTTTCCGCTCTCTCTTTCCGCTCTCGCTCTCTCTCTCTCTCTATCCGCTCTCTCTTTCGCTCTCGCTCTCTCTTTCCGCTATCCGCTCTCTCTTTCCGCTCTCGCTCTCTCTTTCCACTCTCGCTCTCTTTTCCGCTCTCGCTCTCTTTCCGCTCTCGCTCTCTTTCCGCTCTCGCTCTCTTTTCCGCTCTCGCTCTCTCTTTCATTCTCGCTCTCTCTTTCCGCTCTCATTCGCTCTTTCCGCTCTCGCTCTCTCTTTCCACTCTTTCCGCTCTCGCTCGCTCTTTCGCTCTCGCTCGCTCTTTCGCTCTCGCTCGCTCTTTCCGCTCTCGCTCGCTCTTTCCGCTCTCGCTCGCTCTTTCCGCTCTCGCTCTTTCCTCTCTCTCTTTCCAGTCTCTCTTTCAGCTCTCTCTCTTTCCAGTCTCGCTCTCTCTCTTTCCAGTCTCGCTCTCTCTCTCTTTTTCAGTCTCGCTCTCTCTCTCTCAGTCTCGCTCTCTCTCTCTCTCTCTCAATTCAATTCAGGGAAACATATGGCATAGGAAACAAGTGAAATAGATAATAAACAAAAAGTGAATTAAACAATAAAAATCAACAGTAAACATTTTACAAAAGTTCTCTCTCTCTCCTCTCTGTCATGTGGGGGAGACTTGATGTGGGTCAGACAGTCTGTTAGGTGGATGAGAAGCCTCGGGTCAGGGTGACAAGCGACGTGTGTGTGTGTGTGTGTGTGTGTGTGATGATTATCCACTTGTCTGGAGTGTGTGTGTGATCTGTGGGGGAAGTGTGTGGGTGTATGACACCTTAGTGTCTCGTGTTTTAATGTTGTATTAGAGGCACTCTTACACAGGACTCTCTGTCTAACAGCACACACACACTCCAGACAAGTGGATAATTGTATTCCTGTGGAATTTTTCCAATCAGACTTTTATCTCCTCTGGAAATCAATACCGTCCCTTATACAGTACACTAGGGAAGGAATTATGTGTGTGTGTGGTTTCCTTTGTGTTGTGTGTGTGTGTGGGGTTTCCTTGTGTGTTGTGTGTGTGTGTGTGGGTTTCCTTGTGTGTGTGTGTGGGTTTCCTTGTGTGTGTGTGTGTGTGTGTGGGTTTCCTTGTGTGTGTGTGTGGTTTCCTTGTGTGTGTGTGTGTGTGTGTGTGTGTGTGTGTGTGTGTGTGTGTGTGTGTGTGTGTGTGTGTGTGGGTTTCCGTGTGTGTGTGTGTGTGTGTGTGGGGGTTTCCTTGTGTGTGTGTGTGGGTTTCCTTGTGTGTGTGTGTGTGTGTGTGTGTGTGTGTGTGTGTGTGTGTGTGTGTGTGGTTTCCGTGTGTGTGTGTGTGTGTGTGTGTAGGTTTTCCGTGTGTGTGTGTGTGTGTGTGTGGGTTTCCGTGTGTGTGTGGGTTTCCGTGTGTGTGTGTGTGTGTGTGTGTGTGTGTGGGTTTCCTTGTGTGTGTGTGTGTTTCCTTGTGTGTGTGTGTGTGTTTCCGCGTGTGTGTGTGTGTGTGTTTCCGCGTGTGTGTGTGTGTGTGTTCCGTGTGTGTGTGGGTTTCTGTGTGTGTGGGTTTCCGTGTGTGTGTGTATTGTGGGTTTCCGTGTGTGTAGGTTTCCGTGTGTGTGTGGGTTTCCGTGTGTGTGGGTTTCCGTGTGTGTGTGTGTGTGGGTTTCCGTGTGTGTGGGTGTGGGTTTCCGTGTGTGTGTGTATGTGTTTCCGTGTGTGTGTGGGTTTCCGTGTGTGTGGGTTTCCGTGTGTGTGTGTGGGTTTCCGTGTGTGTGTGGGTTTCCGTGTGTGTGTGGGTTTCCGTGTGGGTGTGTGTGGGTTTCCGTGTGTGTGTGTGGGTTTCCGTGTGTGTGGGTTTCCGTGTGTGTGGGTTTACGTGTGGGTTTCCGTGTGTGTGTGTGTGTGGGTTTCCGTGTGTGTGGGTTTCCGTGTGTGTGTGGGTTTCCGTGTGTGTGGGTTTCCATGTGTGTGGGTTTCCGTGTGTGTGGGTTTCCGTGTGTGTGTGGGTTTTCCGTGTGTGTGTGGGTTTCTGTGTGTGTGTGTGGCTTTCTGTGTGTGTGGGTTTCCGTCTGTGTGTGTGTGGGTTTCCGTGTGTGTGGGTTTCCGTGTGTGTGGGTTTCCGTGGGTGTGGGTTTCCGTGTGTGTGGGTTTCCGTGTGGGTGTGTGTGTGTGTGGGTTTTCCGTGTGTGTGTGTGTGGGTTTCCGTGTGTGTGTGTGGGTTTCCGTGTGTGGGTTTCCGTGTGTGTGGTTTACGTGTGGGTTTCCGTGTGTGTGTGTGTGTGGTTTCCGTGTGTGTGTGTGTGGGTTTCCGTGTGTGTGGGTTTTCACGTCCATTGTGGGTTTCCGTGTGTGTGTGTGTGTTTCCGTGTGTGTGTGGGTTTCCGTGTGTGTGGGTTTCCGTGTGTGTGGGTTTCCGTGTGTGTGTGTGGGTTTCCGTGTGTGTGTGGGTTTCCGTGTGTGTGTGGGTTTCCCGTGTGGGTGTGTGTGTGTGTGGGTTTCCGTGTGTGTGTGTGTGTGTGGTTTCCGTGTGTGTGTGTGTGTGTGGGTTTCCGTGTGTGTGGGTTTCCGTGTGTGTGGGTTTACGTGTGGGTTTCCGTGTGTGTGTGTGTGGGTTTCCGTGTGTGTGTGTGTTTCAGGGTTTCCGTGTGTGTGGGTTTCCGATGTGTGTGTGGGTTTCCGTGTGTGGTGATGAGTTTCCTGGTGTGTGGCTTTCTATGTGTGTGCGGTTTTCTCTCTGTGTAGCAGGTTCAAGTCATTGTGTCTCCATAGTACCATTGTAGTTGTGGGTTCAGTGTTGGGTTCAGGTGGGGTGCTGGGGTTTCCGTAGTTGCAGTTACCATTGGCGTTGTGTGAACTGTGTTATCAGTTCCAGTAGTTGGTGTGTTGGGTGAGTTCATTTGTGTGTAGGTTTCCGTGTGTGTGGGTTTCCGTGTGTGTGGGTTTACGTGTAGGTTTTCCCGTGTGTGTGGGTTTCCGTGTGTGTGTGGGTGTGGGTTTCCGTGTGTGTGTGGGTGTAGGTTTCCGTGTGTGTGGGTTTCCGTGTCTGTGGGTTTCCGTGTGTGTGTGGGTTTCCGTGTGTGTGTATTTCCGTGTGTGTGTGGGTTTCCGTGTGTCTGTGTGTGTGGGGGTTTCCGTGTGTGTCTGTTTTTGGTTTTCCGTGTGTGTGTGTGTGTGGGTTTCCGTCTGTGTGTGTGTGTGTTTCCGTGTGTGTGTGTTTGTTTGCGTGTGTGTGGGTTTCCGTGTGTGTGTGGGTTTCCGTGTGTGTCTGTTTTTTTGGTTTTCCGTGTGTGTGTGTGTGGGTTTCCGTCTGTGTGTGTGTGTGTTTCCGTGTGTGGGTTTCCATGTGTGTGTGTGGGTTTCCGTGTGTGGGTTTCCGTGTGTGTGTGTGGGTATCCGTGTGTGTGTGTTGGTTTCCGTGTGGGTATCCGTGTGTGTGTGTTGGTTTCCGTGTGGGTTTCCGTGTGTGTGTGGGTTTCCGTGTGTGGTTTTCCGTGTGTGTGGGTTTCCGTGTGTGTGGGTTTCCGTGTGTGTGGGTTTCCGTGTGTGTGTGGGTTTCCGTGTGTGTGGGTTTCCGTGTGTGTGTGGGTTTCCGTGTGTGTGTGGGTTTCCGTGTGTGTGTGGGTTTCCGTGTGTGTGTGGGTTTCCGTGTGTGTGTGTGTGGGTTTCCGTGTGTGTGTGTGTGGGTTTCCGTGTGTGTGTGGGTTTCCGTGTGTGTGTGTGTGTGGGTTTCCGTGTGTGTGTGTGTGGGTTTCCGTGTGTGTGTGTATGTGGGTTTCCGTGTGTGTGTGGCTTTCCGTCTGTGTGTGTGGCTTTCCGTCTGTGTGTGTGGCTTTCCGTCTGTGTGTGTGTGGGTTTCCGTGTGTGTGTGGGTTTCCGTGTGTGGGTTTCCATGTGTGTGTGTGTGTGGGTTTCCCGTGTGTGGGTTTCCATGTGTGTGTGTGGGTTTCCGTGTGTGGGTTTCCGTGTGTGTGTGTGTGTGTGTGTGTGTGTTGGTTTCCGTATGTGTGTGTTGGTTTCCGTATGTGTGTGTGGGTTTCCGTGTGTGTGTGGGTTTCCGTGTGTGTGTGGGTTTCCGTGTGTGTGTGGGTTTCCGTGTGTGTGTGTGTGTGGGTTTCCGTGTGTGTGTGTGTGGGTTTCCGTGTGTGTGTGTGTGTGGGTTTCCGCGTGTGTGTGTGTGTGGGTTTCCGCGTGTGTGTGTGTGTGTGGGTTTCCGCGTGTGTGTGTGTGTGTGTGGGTTTTCCGCGTGTGTGTGGGTTTCCGCGTGTGTGAGTGTGGGTTTCCGCGTGTGTGTGTGTGGGTTTCCGCGTGTGTGTGTGGGTTTCCGTGTGTGTGTGGGTTTCCGTGTGTGTGTGGGTTTCCGTGTGTGTGTGTGTGGGGGTTTCCGTGTGTGTGTGTGTGTTTCCGTGTGTGTGTGTGTTTCCGTGTGTGTGTGGGGATTTCCGTGTGTGGGGATTTCCGTGTTTGTGTGGGTTTCCGTGTGTGTGTGTTTGTTTCCGTGTGTGTTTGTTTCCGTGTGTGTGTGTGTGTGTGTGTGTGTGTGTGTGGAAACGCCGCGTCAGTATAGGGTCATCAGTTTTGCCCAATTCACCCACATTACTTTTGCAGACAGGTCACCATCTCTCCTCCATCTCGCCTCCTCTCACTCCTGTTGTCCTCCTCTCTGTGTGGTGTGTGTGTGTGTGTGTGTTAGGGCAGGGCTGTATATCCAATTAATTTGAATGTATGTTTTTGCGTATATTCCAAATAGTTTTATAACCGCATGTCTCCTTCGCTCCTTCTGTGCTGTGTGGGCCTTCCCATTTTACACCAGAGATCTGTATATAATGACCAGATGCTCATTGCTCCCTGACAATGGGAGTCCTTTGTTCTAAATTTGTGAAGGCAGGCGATAGCTTAGGTCCTATATATGCCCCATAGTTACGGGTGTGCTTATTTTGGACAGAATTTGGCGAGTGAAATCTCTCGCTTCGCCTCTTTCCTCTCTGTTTACACACACCAGCCCCTCCCCTGCCACTCACAACAACAAAGGTGAGAGATCAACTCGCTCATATGGGCACGGAAATGCCCGAACATTATTTTACTGTAATGAAGGAGAAGTTCACTTTCGGACGATACCCTTTTTATGTCTCAACTCCTCAAACTGCGTGAAGAGCAGACACTACTAAACGGGAGTATCAATGAACACTGATTCTGGAAAATGTACGCACAGTTTGTCGCGCGTGGCATTGCAGTACCAGGTTCCGCTAGCAGCGTTTTAGCCAAAGAGAAACACTAGCTGTCTAGTCTGTGTTTTATAAATGTTCAATACGCATTAACTTCTTGGTGCACCCATCCCGTTACCGGGATCATTTTCGTCAACATCCGCTGAATTGCAGAGCGCCAAATTCAAATTAAATGACTAAAAATATTTAATTTTCATGAAATCACAAGTGCAATATAGCAAAGCACAGTTTAGCTTGTTGTTAATCCACCTGGCCTCTCAGATTTCAATAAAGCTTTTCGGCGAAAGCTATCCAAGCGTTTATGTAAGGACGTCTCTCTCAGTAGACAAAATATTACAAACAGCTAGCAGCCAAGTAGATTGGTCACGAAAGTCAGAAAAGCAATAAATTGCATCGCTTACATTTGATGATCTTCGGATGTTTGCACTCACGAGACTCCCAGTTACACAATAAATGTTCCTTTTGTTCCATAAAAATTATTTTTATATCCAAAATACCTCCATTTGGTTGGCGCGTTATGTTCAGAAATCCACAGGCTCGAGCGGTCAAGACAAAAATTCCAAGTAGTATCTGTAAAGTTCATAGAAACATGCCAAACGTTTTTTATAATCAATCCTCAGGTTGTTTTTACAATATATAATCAATAATATTTCAACCGGAACTGTAGTTTCTTCAATAGGAGAGAGAAAATGTCTGCTCCAAGCAGTTGCGCATGCAAAACGCTTCTGGCACCCAGCCATCCACTGACGTGATGTGATCTTTCTCGCTCATTTTTCAAAATAAAAGCCTGAAACAATGTCTAAAGGCTGTTCACACCATGGGGAAGCCATAGGAAAAGGAATCTGGTTGATATCCCTTTAAATGGAGCAAAGGCAGGCTATGGAACAGAGAGCTTTCAGGAAAAAACAGCACTTCCGGGTTGGATTTTCCTTCCTTTCAGGTTTTCGCCTGCAATATCAGTTCTGTTATACTCACAGTCAATTTTTTTGACAGTTTTGGAAACTTTAGAGTGTTTTCTATCCTAATGACAATTATATGCATATTCTAGATTCTGGGCCTGAGAAATAGGCAGTTTCATTTGGGTACGTTTTTCATCCAAACATCAAAATACTGCCCCCTACACTCAACAGGTTAAACACAATTATACAGTATAAGGAATTGGCAACTCGTTCTTATTCTTGGAAATAAGGTAGGCAACTTGATTTCAACATCTGAACAAATTGGACAGTCTAGCATGCTGGTCAAACAGTTGGAGACGGACAGAAGGGTGTGTTCATAACAATTCAACTGTTCTACCTTGTTAGCCAACAGATAGATCCAAGTTAGCTCAATTTGAAATATAAAGATTAGCTGGCTACTAACTAGCACGTGGGCTTGTGCTTGAGAGATTGTTGGTGAGACCTGTGTTCCTCTTCTATAATGCCTGTTACAAGAAGTTAGTCGTTATTAGTGAATGCATCATGCATGGTTGTAGTAAAATGTGTAATAGAAGGGGGCATTTCCATAGACATATTTGAAAGCCAGTGATTATTGCAACAACAAAAAAAGCAGATTCAACTATTTTGATAAAATAATGACATTATTAGTGGGCCTTATGGTTGTGGAAAGCTTAGCCTATGTCACATTGTATAAGGATCTGAGACAGGCGCAGGAATACGTAATAGGGTTTTTATTACTCCCACCCAAAATACAGCGTGTCATGAAATGGCACAGGGACAGAAGCCAAAACAAACATGTATATAAAATACACAGGGATGCCCAAACAGAAGAGCGAGGATAAACCTCTAAAGATTACACGGAATGAGACCCATAATAACAATACACATGGGGCCCGAGAACCGTAATAATAATATACGGAACGAGAGCCGTAATAACAATACACGGGACAAGAACCATAATAACAATACACATGGGAGAGAACCATAATAACAATACACGGGGCCGAGACCCATAATAATACACGGGGCCAGAGACCGATAATAACAATACACGGGACGAGACCCATAACAACAAATACACATGGGACGAGAACCGTAATAACAATACACATGGGACGAGAACCGTAATAACAATACACGGAACGAGAACCGTAATAACAATACGTAGCACGAGAAGCCGATTACATTGCATTCCACGAGGAAACTGTGTGGTAGGCTGATCACCTGTTATGCGTGTGCAGCAAGGAGTCAAGGTAAGTTGCTAGCTAGCATTAAACTTATCTTATAAAAACAATCAATCAATCATAATCACTAATTAACTACACATGATTGATGACATTACTAGGTTAACTAGCTTGTCTACGTGCATATAATCAATGTGGTGCCTGTTAACGTATCATCGAATCACTGTCTACTTAGCCAAATGGGGTATGATTTAACAAAAGCGCATTTGCAAGTTCAAATCCCGAGCTGACAAGGTACAAATCTGTCGTTCTGCCCCTGAACAGGCAGTTAACCCACTGTTCCTAGGCTGTCATTGAAAATAAGATTTTGTTCTTAACTGACTTGCCTTAACTCTCGTTCAGAGAGTTTCAGTAGCAATGTACATAATGCCTTTCAATGGCAATGTTGATGCCATAAACATCAATGCCTTTCTTAAATTCAATACACAGAAGTATATTTTGCATATTTAGTTAAAACAATTCATGTTAGCGGGCAATATTAACTAGGAAAAGATTGTCACTTCTCTTGCGTTCATTGCATGCAGAGTCAGGGTATATGCAACAGTTTGGGCCGAGTAGAGCGGTGGTAGGCAGCAGCAGGCTTGTAAGCATTCATTCAGACTTTACTGCGTTTGCCAGCAGCTCTTAGCAATGCTTGATTCACTGCGCTGTTTATGACTTCAAGCCGATCAACTCTGAGATTAGGCTGGAAATACTAAAGTGCCTATAAAACATCCAATAGTCAAGGTTAATCAAATACAAATGGTATAGAGAGAATAGTCGACGCATTATGATTCCTATAATAACTACAACCTAAAACTTCTTAACTGGGAATATTGAGCGACCAGCTTTCATATGTTCTGACCAAGGAATTTAAACGTTAGCTTTTACATGGCACATATTGTACTTTTACTTTCTTCTCCAACAATGTGTTTTTGCATTATTTAAACCAAATTGACCATGCTTCATTATTTATTTGAGACTAAATAGATTTTATTTATGTATTATATTAAGTTAAAGTAAGTGTCCATTGTTCATTTCAGTATTATTTATGTATGATGTCAGATTTGGACAAATATATATATATATATATATATATATATATATATATGTATATATGTATATATATATGTGTAAATGTGTAATGTGTATATCGTATGTATAATCGACCTCTACTCAGAAGACTAACAGACATGGGAACAACCCCACAATACAATGGTGAACAGAGGAGCATATACAGTTGAAGTCGGAAGTTTACATACACCTTAGCCAAATACATTTAAACTCAGTTTTTTCACCATTCCTGACATTTAATCCTAGTAGAAATCTGTGTCTTAGGTCAGTTAGGATCAGACCAGAAGACATTTATCCAAAAAGTATGATCTTTGTACCCATGTGCGGTGCAAACCGTGTCTGCCTCTTTGATAGGCGGTTTTGGAGCAGTGGCTTCTTCCTTTTCTTTTCAGGTTATGTCGATAGAGGACTTGTTTTACTGTGGATATAGATACTTTTGTACCTGTTTCCTCCAGCATCTTCACCACGGTCCTTTGCTGCTGTTCTGGGATTGATTTGCACTTTTCGCACCAAAGTACGTTCATCTCTAGGAGACAGAACGTGTCTCCTTCCTGAAAGCGGTATGACGGCTGCGTGGTCCCATGGTGGTCCCACCAGTGTTTTCTGGTCTCGGCTGATTTATTTTGATGTTCCCATGATGTCAAGCAAATAGGCACTGAGTTTGAAGGTAGGCCTTGAAATACATCCAGGTACACATAATTTGACTAAAATGGGAGTCGATGGAAGCTTCTCGAGAAACTTCTAAAGCCATGAACGTAATTTTCTGGAATTTTCCCACGCACAGAGGCACAGTCAGCAGCTAGTGTCTGGGAGACTCGACACACTGGAATTGTGATACAGTGAATTCTAAGTGAAATAATCTGTCTGTAAACAATTGTTGGAAAAAATTACTTGTCATGCATAACGTAGATGTCCTAACGGACTTGCCTTAAACTATAGTTTGTTAACAAGAGGGAAATTTGTGGAGTGGTTGAAAAGCAGTTTTTAATGACTCCAACCTAGAAGTGCATGTAACTTCTGACAAGGCAGCAGTATATACAGTACTAATCGGGAAGTGGAGATCAGGTGTGCGTCATGAAACAGTCCTGTGGCGCCTAGAAGGTCGGTGACGTAGACCTCCGGAACTGGTGCACAGAAGGAGCAGCAGTACCGGGGTAATCCGTGACAGCCTAGGTAGAATTTCACAAGCCCTGAATTCATTTGATTATTGCTGACTGTTTGAAATGCAGTGTATTTTACCATTAATTGTACAACGAAGCTGATTTAGAGAAAACATTAAACAAAATCTAGCTATATTAATCGTGAATGGCCCATGAATTTGAAAACATTGAGAGAGGATTTTTAGGTCAGCCCTAGTGTGTCTGTTTGTCTCTGTGTCTGTGTCACTGTGTGTGTGTGTGTCTGTGTGTGTGTGTGAACAGCAGCATTGCTCCTATAGTCATTAGTCAGCAGCTCTTTAGTCAGCAGCTCTTTAGTAGTGATATCACTCAGCAGCCCCCAATTACAACACCTACCTCACCTGCCTCCAGAGAGAGGTGTGTGTGTGTAGGAGGGGGTGTAGTACTGAAGTCAGTATCTGGAGTTAAAGTGGTTCTGTGTGTGTGTAAGGGGGGGGGGTGTAATGCTGACGTAGGCCAGACCAGTCTGTATGTGTACTCTGTCACTTATGTAGTAATGTAGAATTGAACTCTCTCTCTCTGTCTCTCTCTCTGTCTCTCTCACTCTCTCAAAATTCAATTTAAGGGCTTTATTGGCATAGGAAACATATTGAAACATATTGTAAATAAGCAATAAAAATGAACAGTAAACATTACACTCACAGAAGTTTCAAAAAAATAAAGACATTTCAAATGTCATATGTCTATATACAGTGTTGTAACAATGTACCAATAGTTAGCACAAAAGGGAAACTAAATAAACATAAAAAATAGGTTGTATTTACAATGGTGTTTGTTCTTCACTGGTTGACCTTTTCTTGTGGCAACAGGTCACACATCTTGCTGCTGTGATGGCACACTGTGGTATTTCACCCAGTAGATATGGGAGTTTATCAAAATTGGATTTGTTTTCTAATTCTTTGTGGGTCTGTGTAATCTGAGGGAAATATGTCTCTCTAATATGGTCATACATTGGGCAGGAGGTTAGGAAGTGCAGCTCAGTTTCCACCTCATTTTGTGGGCAGTGTGCACATAGCCTGTCTTCTCTTGAGAGCCATGTCTGCCTACGGCGGCCTTTCTCAATAGCAAGGCTATGCTCACTGAGTCTGTACATAGTCAAAGCTTTCCTTAAGTTTGGGCCAGTCACAGTGGTCAGGTATTCTGCCACTGTTTACTCTCTGTTTAGGGCCAAATAGCATTCTAGTTTGCTCTGTTTTTTTGTTAATTCTTTCCAATGTGTCAAGTAATTATCTTTTTGTTTTCTCATGATTTGGTTGGGTCTAATTGTGCTGTTGTCCTGGGGCTCTGTGGGTTGTGTTTGTGAACAGAGCCCCAGGACCAGTGTGCTTAGGGGGACTCTTCTCCAGGTTCATCTCTCTGTAGGTGATGGCTTTGTTATGGAAGGTTTGGGAATCGCTTCCTTTTAGGTGGTTGTAGAATTTAACATCTCTTTTCTAGATTTTGATAATTAGTGGGTATCGGCCTAATTCTGCTCTGTGTGCATTATTTGGTGTTCTACGTTGTACACGGGGATATTTTTTGCAGACTTTTGCATGCAGTCTCAATTTGGTATTTGTCTTACTGAGATTCACTGTTAGGGCTCAGGTCTTACAGAATCTGCAGAACATCTACGTGCTTCTGTAGGCCCTCCTTGGTTGGTGACAGGAGCACCAGATCATCAGCTAACAGTAGACATTTTACTTCCCTCTCTGTCGGCCAGACCAGTCTGTATGTGTACTCTTTGTCATTTAACTCCCTCTCTGCTCTCTCTCTCTCTCTCTTTGTCTCTCTCTCTCTCTCTCTCTCTCTCTCTCTCAAGGTAGGCCAGGCCAGTGTGTGTATCCATGAATGTACGTCACCATGATGATGACCGACCAGCTGATGGACTTAGCTCCGCCTCCGCTGCTGAACGGGGAGCTGCCGCTGATGCAACACATGGTTAATGGAGACGCAGCGCAACAGGTTGGTAACACACACACACGCACACACACACACACACACACGCACATTGTACAAATGCCAAATGCAGTTCGGCTAGTGTGAAGGAGGTGTCCCCCTCAAGCCCTTCCCTGAGGGAAATCCTTAAGGAGCGTTTTCATTGTAACACCCAATAAAGAAGGTTCCTACTAGGGATCAAAGAGGACTGTCAGACAGGCTGGTCAGATGACTATCTGCAGAAAACCCAGACACCGAGACGGGGTGTGTGTGTGTTGTCTACCTGTAGAGGTAAAAGCCCTCAGATAACAATTGAAGACATAACACATGAACAGACAGACAGTTTGTTCGTGGATGTAGTGCTGTATCACTATAAACCTTGTGGGCGTGTCTCTATGTGATGGGGCTCTCCTCTGTAAACCTGGCCCGCCCGCTAGTGCGTGCCTTGGTTCCCATAGCAACAGCAGCAGCAGACAATGCAGGAAGTGTGTGTGTGTCCGTTTGCATGTGAGGGGAAAGGGAGAGAGTAGTTTAACGTCGCTATGGGAAGACGCGGATTGAACAGGAGGGGGATATGAACGGGCTGGGAAAAAAGACACACCTGTAGCACGTGTAGTGTGTGTTTGCGTGGTTTGTGTGTGTGTGTGTGTGTGGTGGGTTTGTGTGTGTGGTAAGTTTGTGTGTGGGTTTGTGTGTGTGTGTGTGTGTGTGTGTGTGTGTGGGTTTTGCGGGGGTTTGTGTGTGGTGGGTTTGCGGGGTTTGTGTGTGTGTGTGGAGGGTTTGTGGGGTTTGTGTGTGTGTGTGGAGGGTTTGTGGGGTTTGTGTGTGTGTGTGGAGGGTTTGCGGGGTTTGTGTGTGTGTGTGGTGGGTTTGCGGGGTTTGTGTGTGTGCGTGGTGGGTTTGCGGGGTTTGTGTGTGTGTGTGGTGCGTTTGCGGGGTTTGTGTGTGTGTGTGGTGCGTTTGCGGGGTGTGTGTGTGGTGCGTTTGTGGGGTTTGTGTGTGTGCGTGGTGGGTTTGCGGGGTTTGTGTGTCTGTGTGGTGTGTATGAATGTGCCATGGCAGGGCATGTGTTCCATGTCTACAGCCACAGTCTCAGCAACCTCCACATGGACATTATGACGGTAAGATGCTTCACACTCAAACAGCCCGCAAATATATGCAGTTGTCTTGAGTGTTTGAGGCCTGGGGGGCTGTCAGTGTGTGTGTGTGTGTGTGTGTGTGTGTGTGTGTTTGTCTTGACTGAGTCTGAGTAACGTCTTTGTTTCCTTCTCATGTATGTCTGTGATCGTTGAGTTGTGTCTGAACCGGTCTGTGATCGATGTGTTGTGTCTGAACCGGTCTGTGATCGTTGTGTTGTGTCTGAACCGGTCTGTGATCGATGTGTTGTGTCTGAACCGGTCTGTGATCGTTGTGTTGTGTCTGAACCGGTCTGTGATCGATGTGTTGTGTCTGAACCGGTCTGTGATCGTTGTGTTGTGTCTGAACCGGTCTGTGATCGTTGTGTTGTGTCTGAACCGGTCTGTGATCGATGTGTTGTGTCTGAACCGGTCTGTGATCGTTGTGTTGTGTCTGAACCGGTCTGTGATCGATGTGTTGTGTCTGAACCGGTCTGTGATCGATGTGTTGTGTCTGAACCGGTCTGTGATCGATGTGTTGTGTCTGAACCGGTCTGTGATCGATGTGTTGTGTCTGAACCGGTCTGTGATCGATGTGTTGTGTCTGAACCGGTCTGTGATCGATGTGTTGTGTCTGAACCGGTCTGTGATCGATGTGTTGTGTCTGAACCGGTCTGTGATCGATGTGTTGTGTCTGAACCGGTCTGTGATCGATGTGTTGTGTCTGAACCGGTCTGTGATCGATGTGTTGTGTCTGAACCGGGTCTGTGATCGATGTGTGTCTGAACCGGTCTGTGATCGATGTTGTGTCTGAACCGGTCTGTGATCGATGTGTTGTGTCTGAACCGGTCTGTTATCGTTGTGTTTTGTCTGATCTGTCTCTCTGGTCTCGACAGGTGATCCTGGTACAGGTGAATCCAGGGGAGACCTTCACCATCAGAGCGGAGGACGGCTCGCTGCAATGCATCCAGGGTAGGTCACACGCTTATGACATCACAACCCTGAGCTTCAGTTACACCTGTCTCATTTTGATGACCTCATCCCTGTTCTCTGTTGACATCACAACACTGTGCTTAGCTAGATGTGTGTGTGTGTGTCTCACTCTGATGACATCACAACAGAGTGATATGTAAATCCCCCACCCTGAATAGGGCCTTTATCTCTCTCTGTCTCTCTCTCTCTCTCTCTCTCTCTCTCTCTCTCTCTCTGTCCCCCCCTCTCCGATGAAGGGTCTCTTTCAGACAGTACAGTCTTGGCTCAGACAGCCCCCCCCTCCCTACTATGTTATTCTAGCTAATTACCCAACCCTCATCCTCCACCCAGTGTGCAATTCAATTGGAGTCTCAGAGCCTTTGCCAGATGCCAAAGAGACAGAGAGACACCCAGACAGACAGGCAGGCAGGGAGAAGATGTGTGTTT
>NC_056444.1:86929125-86931625 GCF_018296145.1 Oncorhynchus tshawytscha
CAAGAGATGAGCTATAGGTGTACCTACCATAGGAGTCCCCTCGAAGCCTACCGTTGACTATGTACATACCCAGCGTGCGACAGAGCTGCAGGAGTTGTGACCCGTTTTTGTTGGTTATGTTGTCATAGTTGTGCCTAGGGGGGCATATGGGGGAGGGAATGCTGTCACCTCCAGGCAGGTGTTTGTCCCCCTGTGTGCTGAGGGTGTCAGGTTCTTGTCCGGTTCTGGCATTTAGGTCACCACAGACTAGTACATGTCCCTGGGCCTGGAAATTATTGATTTCCCCCTCCAGGATGGAGAAGCTGTCTTCATTAAAATATGGGGATTCTAGTGGGGGGATATAGGTAGCACACAGGAGGACATTTTTCTCTGTTAGGATAATTTCTTTTTGAATTTCTAGCCAAATGTAGAATGTTCCTGTTTTGATTAATTTAATGGAGTGAGTTAGGTCTGCTCTATACCAAATTAGCATACCCCCTGAGTCCCTTCCCTGTTTCACACCTGGTAGTTTGGTGGATGGGACTACCAGCTCTCTGTAACCTAGAGGGCAACCAGTGGGTCCATCTCCTCTATACCAGGTTTCTTGCAGGATGACAATGTCTGTATTACCGATTTCTTTGGTGAAGTCCGGGTTTCTGCTCTTTAGGCCAAAGGCAGCAGATGACCTCAGGCCTTGGATATTCCAGGATAATATAGTGAAGGCTTTTTGTTCCATAGAGTGTCCAATGTTGTTGGTCGTGGTTTAGCCTCAGGCCAGTAAGTGTGAGCAGAGCCTGCTGAGCATCTGGTACATGCCATTGGCTTGGGCGAGTGTGAGAGTGGGGGTTGGGACTGTTTGCCCGCTCACTACCTGGGCGTATGTGTGGCTTCCATGTTGAGGCCCTCTTTGCGGGGTGGGGTGCATGGGGTGGGCAGGAGTGGCATAGGTCTGATCTGAGGGGCCTAAATGGAGTGTGGGCATGGTTGATGTGGGGGGTGTTGATTGGTTGGGGTGGGGGTGTGGATGTGTCTGGGTGTACTGTGGTCTGGATGTAATTCCTCTTGGCGTGGGTCCTCTATGTGTAGGTCCAGGGGAGGTCCTGCAGATCTGGGAGGGTGTCTCGCTGGTCTGGGTGGGGTGTCTATTGATCTGTTGCTCCTGTGTGGAGTGTTGGGGATACGTTTGAGAGCGATGTCCTTTAGAGTCCGGGCAAAGGTGGGCACTGCTGCCTTGTAGAGGTGGACCTGGTCATAGAGGCTGTTCAAGTCCAGGGTGGAGTGGTGGGCCAGGAAAACGTTTGGTTTTGAGGCACAGTCACGGGAAATACTTGCATTTACCCGCTGTATTGTGGCGGGGTGGAAGTCTTTTCGTGGTAGCAGGGTGGAGATAACCACTTGTGCGTTGGGGAAAGTAGAAGAAGCCTTTTCAATCACTCCCTTCAGTGCTGTGGCCACTCTTTCCTGCTGTGCTCTCAGGTCGTTTGTGCCTGTGTGTATTATTATGTGGCTGGGTGAGCCTAGTTTGGCCTCAGACAGAAGGTCTAGGGCGCGCTGGGTGTTTGGACACCAGAGTTTAGACACACTGTGTTTGGGAAAAAGTTTTTTTCTTCTATATATTTCCCATTTGAGTCCATAAGTAGTACAATCTGTGTCTTGTGTTTGTCCTCAGTGGGTGTGGGGGGTTGTCAGAAGGGCTATCAGGGTGGCTGACAGGGGGGGTGCTCAGAGGGGGTGAGAGCCTCTGGGCTTGGGGTTCTTCATTTGTCTGTTGTGCTGTGATGTCGACTCTATGGTCAGGGTCTGGTGTGGACTGTTCTGCTGTGGTGTCGAGACTTTTGTTGGGTGCTGAGGTGGGCTGTTCTGCTGGCTTCTCTGTGGGGGTGGCCACCTCTCTAGTGGGTTGTTCTCTGTCACACTCCGTCCCCCTCAACTTCTCCTCCATCCCCCTCACCCTCTCCTCCATCCCCCTCAACCTCTCCTCCACCAGCAGTCTGATACTCTCCTCTAGTGCTCTGTTCTGCTCCTCTTTCTCCTGTTGTATTTGTCTCACCACTGTCCAAAGTGCAGATATGTCTCTGTCCACCTCCAGCTCTCCGGGTCTGGTTAAGGGGCTGTTGTTGTGCTGGACTGTTGTCTGGGTCTGTGCTGACTGAAGTGTAATCACCTGCTGTTCCAGCTCCACCTGCCTTATCTCCAGCTGGGTGAATTTGTCCTTCATTTCAATGAGGGAGTGGTAATCTGTGCTGGGAGGTTGACCCTCCGCTGGGGTTGCTCATCTGTGGGGTTACATAATGAAGAGGTCTGGTCTGATCCTCTCGGGGTGGGGGTATCTTTATCAAGGGAGAGTTTCTCCTGCTGAGCTAATTCTTTGATTAGGTGAAAGTCCAGCTGAAACTGTTTGTGGTTACGTTGTACCATCACTGTTCCGGACTTATAGATATTTATATTACTTAACTCAGAGTCCTCGTTGTCAAGTATTCTGAGTTTCCACCCCTCGTTAATCCCCCTCTCGTAACAGAGG
>NC_056444.1:86941625-86966625 GCF_018296145.1 Oncorhynchus tshawytscha
CCGTAGTGTATTTCTGTATTGTTTTAGTGATTCACCATAGTGAAGCGTAGACTCAGGTTTTCCGGGTCTCTATGTTTTTGGTTGGACAGGTTTCTCAATTTCTTTCTTAGATTTTTGCATTCTTCATCAAACCATTTGTCATTATTGTTAATTTTCTTCGGTTTTCTATTTGAGATTTTTAGATTTGATAGGGAAGCTGAGAGGTCAAATATACTGTTAAGATTTTCTACTGCCAAGTTTACACCTTCACTATTACAGTGGAACGTTTTACCCAGGAAATTGTCTAAGAGGGATTGAATTTGTTGTTGCCTAATTGTTTTTTGTAGGTTTCCAAACTGCATTCCTTCCATCTATAGCATTTCTTAATGTTACTCAGTTCCTTTGGCTTTGATGCCTCATGATTGAGTATTGCTCTGTTTAAGTAGACTGTGATTTTGCTGTGGTCTGATAGGGGTGTCAGTGGGCTGACTGTGAACGCTCTGAGAGACTCTGGGTTGAGGTCAGTGATAAAGTAGTCTACAGTACTACTGCCAAGAGATGAGCTATAGGTGTACCTACCATAGGAGTCCCCTCGAAGCCTACCGTTGACTATGTACATACCTAGCGTGCGACAGAGCTGCAGGAGTTGTGACCCGTTTTTGTTGGTTATGTTGTCATAGTTGTGCCTAGGGGGGCATATGGGGGAGGGAATGCTGTCACCTCCAGGCAGGTGTTTGTCCCCCTGTGTGCTGAGGGTGTCAGGTTCTTGTCCGGTTCTGGCATTTAGGTCACCACAGACTAGTACATGTCCCTGGGCCTGGAAATTATTGATTTCCCCCTCCAGGATGGAGAAGCTGTCTTCATTAATTATGTCTTCATTCATTACTTCTCTCTCTCTCTCTCTCTGTATCTCTCTCTCTCTCTCTGTATCTCTCTCTCTCTCTCTGTATCTCTCTCTCTCTCTCTGTATCTCTCTCTCTCTCTCTCTCTCTGCTCTCTCTCTCTCTCTCTCTCTCTGTATCTCTCTCTCTCTCTCTCTCTGTATCTCTCTCTCTCTCTCTGTATCTCTCTCTCTCTCTCTCTCTCTCTCTCTCTCTGTATATCTCTCTCTCTCTGTATCTCTCTCTCTCTCTCTCTCTCTCTCTCTGTATCTCTCTCTCTCTCTCTCTGTATCTCTCTCTCTCTCTCTCTCTCTCTCTCTCTCTCTCTCTGTATCTCTCTCTCTCTGTATCTCTCTCTCTCTCTCTCTCTACTCTTCCTCTCTCTCTCTCTGCTCTCTCTCTCTCTCTCTCTCTCTGCTCTCTCTCTCTCTCTCTCTCTCTCTCTCTCTCTCTCTCTCTTCCTCTCTCTCTCTCTCTGCTCTCTCTCTCTCTCTCTCTCTCTCTCTCTCTCTCTCTACTCTTCCTCTCTCTCTCTCTGTATCTCTCTCTCTCTCTCTCTCTCTCTCTCTCTCTGCTCTCTCTCTCTCTCTCTCTGCTCTCTCTCTCTCTGCTCTGCTCTCTCTCTCTCTCTCTCTCTCTCTCTCTCTCCTCTCTCTCTCTGCTCTCTCTCTCTCTCTCTCTCTCTCTCTGTATCTCTCTGCTCTCTCTCTCTCTCTCTCTCTCTCTCTCTGTATCTCTCTGCTCCCTCTCTCTCTCTCTCTCTCTCTGTATCTCTCTGCTCCCTCTCTCTCTCTCTCTCTCTCTGCTCTCTCTCTCTCTCTCTGCTCTCTCTCTGTCTCTCTCTCTCTCTCTGTATCTCTCTGCTCTCTCTCTCTCTCTCTCTGCTCTCTCTCTCTCTCTCTGCTCTCTCTCTCTCTCTCTGCTCTCTCTCTCTCTCTCTCTCTCTCTCTCTCTGCTCTCTCTCTCTCTCTCTCTCTCTCTCTCTCTGTATCTCTCTGCTCTCTCTCTCTCTCTCTCTCTCTCTCTCTCTCTCTCTCTCTCTCTCTCTCTCTGTCTCTCTCTCTCTCTCTCTCTCTCTCTCTCTCTCTCTCTCTCTCTCTCTCTCTCTGCTCTCTCTCTCTCTCTCTCCTCTTCCAACTCTTTACTACCCTGCTGTATGATATCTTAGTGTCTGAGCCTACCTAAACCTTAGTTTAGTTAGTTAGCCTTAGTTTCTACCTTAGTTTAGTTAGTTAGCCTTAGTTTCTACCTTAGTTTAGTTAGTTAGCCTTAGTTTCTACCTTAGTTTAGTTAGTTAGCCTTAGTTTCTACCTTAGTTTAGTTAGTTAGCCTTAGTTTCTACCTTAGTTTAGTTAGTTAGCCTTAGTTTCTACCTTAGTTTAGTTAGTTAGCCTTAGTTTCTACCTTAGTTTAGTTAGTTAGCCTTAGTTTCTACCTTAGTTTAGTTAGTTAGCCTTAGTTTCTACCTTAGTTTAGTTAGTTAGCCTTAGTTTCTACCTTAGTTTAGTTAGTTAGCCTTAGTTTCTACCTTAGTTTAGTTAGTTAGCCTTAGTTTCTACCTTAGTTTAGTTAGTTAGCCTTAGTTTCTACCTTAGTTTAGTTAGTTAGCCTTAGTTTCTACCTTAGTTTAGTTAGTTAGCCTTAGTTTCTACCTTAGTTTAGTTAGTTAGCCTTAGTTTCTACCTTAGTTTCCTTGGTTTGTGTATTGACATCGTCCCCCCTCCTCTCTCCCTTGGTCAGACTCTGACGGTGATGGTGAAGAGTGGTGTGGAGGTGCAGCCGTGTCCGGTCAAGGTGTTGGACACTGACACCATCACACAGGTCAAAGACAAAATCCTAGACCAGATCTATAAAGGAGCTCCCTTCTCACAGAGACCTGCTGCAGACTCACTAGACCTGGGTAAGGAATAGAGGCCTGGGTAAGGAATAGAGGCCTGGGTAAGGAATAGAGGCCTGGGTAAGGAATAGAGGCCTGGGTAAGGAATAGAGGCCTGGGTAAGGAATAGAGGCCTGGGTAAGGAATAGAGGCCTGGGTAAGGAATAGACCAGTGCAGTGGTTTCCAGAACCAATGTAAGGAATAATGAACCCATTTAGTTGGTAAAGCACCTTTCATTCAACGCTTTGCAGCCCAAAGTGCAAACAGATATTTATTTGGAACCACACTCGGGTAATGAACAAATTTACCTGAGACCTGACATGTGTTAGCTAACTCAGTCTTGTAGCATTCAGACAACACGGGTTCAACCCAGTCTTGTAGCATTCAGACAACCTGGGTTCAACCCGGTCATGCAGCATTCAGACAACCCGGGTTTCAACCCAGTCTTGCAGCATTCAGACAACCTGGGTTCAACCCAGTCTTGCAGCATTCAGACAACCCGGGTTCAACCCAGTCTTGTAGCATTCAGACAACCTGGGTTCAACCCAGTCTCGTAGCATTCAGACAACCCGGGTTCAACCCAGTCTTGCAGCATTCAGACAACCTGGGTTCAACCCAGTCTTGCAGCATTCAGACAACCCGGGTTCAACCCAGTCTTGCAGCATTCAGACAACATATATGATTTGTCTCGTCAGAATGGCGATCGGGACAGGCGGGTCACCTGACACTGTCAGACGATGACGTCACAGCGATCGTCCAGGGGCGCTGGAAGAAACTCAACACTCTGCAGCACTACAAGGTACCACACACACACACACACACACACACACACACACACACACAGAGACCACTATACAACCACCACTACACACAGAGACCACTATACAACCACCACTACACACAGAGACCATTATACAACCACCACTACACACAGAGACCACTATACAACCACCACTACACACAGAGACCACTATACAACCACCACTACACACAGAGACCACTATACAACCACCACTACACACAGAGACCATTATACAACCACCACTACACACAGAGACCACTATACAACCACCACTACACACAGAGACCACTATACAACCACCAATACACACAGAGACCACTATACAACCACCACAGTCTTGTTCAGTAGGAGTGCAGAGTCTTGTTCAGTAGGAGTGCAGAGTGGTGTTCAGAATGGTGTTCAGGAGGAGTGCAGAGTGGTGTTCAGGAGGAGTGCAGAGTGGTGTTCAGGAGGAGTGCAGAGTGGTGTTCAGGAGGAGTGCAGAGTGGTGTTCAGGAGGAGTGCAGAGTGGTGTTCAGGAGGAGTGCAGAGTGGTGTTCAGGAGGAGTGCAGAGTGGTGTTCAGGAGGAGTGCAGAGTGGTGTTCAGGAGGAGTGCAGAGTGGTGTTCAGGAGGAGTGCAGAGTGGTGTTCAGTAGGAGTGCAGAGTGGTGTTCAGTAGGAGTGCAGAGTGGTGTTCAGTAGGAGTGCAGAGTGGTGTTCAGGAGGAGTGCAGAGTGGTGTTCAGGAGGAGTGCAGAGTGGTGTTCAGGAGGAGTGCAGAGTGGTGTTCAGTAGGAGTGCAGAGTGGTGTTCAGGAGGAGTGCAGAGTGGTGTTCAGTAGGAGTGCAGAGTGGTGTTCAGTAGGAGTGCAGAGTGGTGTTCAGTAGGAGTGCAGAGTGGTGTTCAGTAGGAGTGCAGAGTGGTGTTCAGTAGGAGTGCAGAATTTTTGTTCAGTAAACAGGAAACAACTGGAAGGTGGAGAGCCTGTCTTATCCAATCAGAAACACTAACCCTTGTGCTGTGTTCCCCACTGAACACGGCTTGGATGTTGATAGGTTTTGGTGTTTTCTCTCCTCAGGTGCCAGACGGAGCTACAGTGGCTCTGATCCCCAGATCAGCTGCTGTCGTGGGGATTCACCAGGTCTACCAGACTGGAGAGAGTAAACACTGTTATACTAGAACCTTTTATACTACTATAGAACCTGTTATACTACTATAGAACCTGTTATACTACTATAGAACCTGTTATACTATAGAACCTGTTATACTACTATAGAACCTGTTATACTACTATAGAACCTGTTATACTATAGAACCTGTTATACTACTATAGAACCTGTTATACTATAGAACCTGTTATACTACTATAGAACCTGTTATACTACTATAGAACCTGTTATACTACTATAGAACCTGTTATACTACTATAGAACCTGTTATACTACTATAGAACCTGTTATACTACTATAGAACCTGTTATACTACTATAGAACCTGTTATACTACTATAGAACCTGTTATACTACTATAGAACCTGTTATACTACTATAGAACCTGTTAAAATATAGAACCTGTTATACTATAGAACCTGTTATACTATAGAACCTGTTATACTACTATAGAACCTGTTATACTATAGAACCTGTTATACTATAGAACCTGTTATACTACTATAGAACCTGTTATACTATAGAACCTGTTATACTATAGAACCTGTTATACTATAGAACCTGTTATACTATAGAACCGGTTATACTATAGAACCTGTTATACTATAGAACCTGTTATACTATAGAACCTGTTATACTATAGAACCTGTTATACTACTGTAGAACCTGTTATACTATAGAACCTGTTATACTATAGAACCTGTTATACTACTATAGAACCTGTTATACTACTATAGAACCTGTTATACTACTATAGAACCTGTTATACTATAGAACCTGTTATACTATAGAACCTGTTATACTATAGAACCTGTTATACTATAGAACCTGTTATACTATAGAACCTGTTATACTATAGAACATGTTATACTATAGAACATGTTATACTATAGAACCTGTTATACTACTATAGAACCTGTTATACTATAGAACCTGTTATACTATAGAACCTGTTATACTATAGAACCTGTTATACTGTAGAACCTGTTATACTATATAACCTGTTATACTATAGAACCTGTTATACTATAGAACCTGTTATACTACTGTAGAACCTGTTATACTATATAACCTGTTATACTATAGAACCTGTTATACTATAGAACCTGTTATACTACTATAGAACCTGTTATACTATAGAACCTGTTATACTATAGAACCTGTTATACTATAGAACCTGTTATACTATATAACCTGTTATACTATAGAACCTGTTATACTATAGAACCTGTTATACTACTGTAGAACCTGTTATACTATAGAACCTGTTATACTATAGAACCTGTTATACTACTATAGAACCTGTTATACTACTATAGAACCTGTTATACTACTATAGAACCTGTTATACTATAGAACCTGTTATACTACTATAGAACCTGTTATACTACTATAGAACCTGTTATACTATAGAACCTGTTATACTACTGTAGAACCTGTTATACTATAGAACCTGTTATACTACTATAGAACCTGTTATACTATAGAACCTGTTATACTATAGAACCTGTTATACTATAGAAACTGTTATACTATAGAACCTGGTATACTACTATAGAACCTGTTATACTACTATAGAACCTGTTATACTATAGAACCTGTTATACTATAGAACCTGTTATACTATAGAACCTGTTATACTACTATAGAACCTGTTATACTACTATAGAACCTGTTATACTACTATAGAACCTGTTATACTACTATAGAACCTGTTATACTACTATATAACATGTTATACTATAGAACCTGTTATACTACTATATAACCTGTTATACTACTATAGAACCTGTTATACTATAGAACCTGTTATACTACTATAGAACCTGTTATACTACTATAGAACCTGTTATACTACTATAGAACATGTTATACTGTAGAACCTGTTATACTGTAGAACCTGTTATACTGTAGAGCCTGTTATACTACTATAGAACCTGTTATACTATAGAACCTGTTATACTATAGAACCTGTTATACTACTATAGAACCTGTTATACTATAGAACCTGTTATACTACTATAGAACCTGTTATACTATAGAACCTGTTATACTATAGAACCTGTTATACTATAGAACCTGTTATACTATAGAACCTGTTATACTACTATAGAACCTGTTATACTATAGAACCTGTTATACTATAGAACCTGTTATACTACTATAGAACCTGTTATACTACTATAGAACCTGTTATACTATAGAACCTGTTATACTATAGAACCTGTTATACTATAGAACCTGTTATACTATAGAACCTGTTATACTGTAGAACCTGTTATACTATATAACCTGTTATACTATAGAACCTGTTATACTATAGAACCTGTTATACTACTGTAGAACCTGTTATACTATAGAACCTGTTATACTATAGAACCTGTTATACTACTATAGAACCTGTTATACTATAGAACCTGTTATACTATAGAACCTGTTATACTACTGTAGAACCTGTTATACTATAGAACCTGTTATACTACTATAGAACCTGTTATACTATAGAACCTGTTATACTATAGAACCTGTTATACTATAGAAACTGTTATACTATAGAACCTGGTATACTACTATAGAACCTGTTATACTACTATAGAACCTGTTATACTATAGAACCTGTTATACTATAGAACCTGTTATACTACTGTAGAACCTGTTATACTATAGAACCTGTTATACTACTATAGAACCTGTTATACTATAGAACCTGTTATACTATAGAACCTGTTATACTATAGAAACTGTTATACTATAGAACCTGGTATACTACTATAGAACCTGTTATACTACTATAGAACCTGTTATACTATAGAACCTGTTATACTATAGAACCTGTTATACTACTATAGAACCTGTTATACTGTAGAACATGTTATACTGTAGAACCTGTTATACTATAGAACCTGTTATACTATAGAACCTGTTATACTATAGAACCTGTTATACTATAGAACCTGTTATACTATAGAACCTGTTATACTACTATAGAACCTGTTATACTACTATAGAACCTGTTATACTACTATAGAACCTGTTATACTGTAGAACCTGTTATACTGTAGAACCTGTTATACTGTAGAACCTGTTATACTGTAGAGCCTGTTATACTATAGAACCTGTTATACTATAGAACCTGTTATACTATAGAACCTGTTATACTATAGAACCTGTTATAATATAGAACCTGTTATACTACTATAGAACCTGTTATACTATAGAACCTGTTATACTATAGAACCTGTTATACTATAGAACCTGTTATACTACTATAGAACCTGTTATACTATAGAACCTGTTATACTATAGAACCTGTTATACTATAGAACCTGTTATACTATAGAACCTGGTATACTACTATAGAACCTGTTATACTATAGAACCTGTTATACTATAGAACCTGTTATACTACTATAGAACCTGTTATACTACTGTAGAACCTGTTATACTACTGTAGAACCTGTTATACTATAGAACCTGTTATACTATAGAACCTGTTATACTATAGAACCTGTTATACTATAGAACCTGTTATACTACTGTAGAACCTGTTATACTATAGAACCTGTTATACTATAGAACCTGTTATACTATAGAACCTGTTATACTATAGAACCTGTTATACTATAGAACCTGTTATACTACTATAGAACCTGTTATACTACTATAGAACCTGTTATACTACTATAGAACCTGTTATACTACTATATAACATGTTATACTATAGAACCTGTTATACTACTATATAACCTGTTATACTACTATAGAACCTGTTATACTATAGAACCTGTTATACTATAGAACCTGTTATACTATAGAACCTGTTATACTATATAACCTGTTATACTATATAACCTGTTATACTATAGAACCTGTTATACTATAGAACCTGTTATACTATAGAACCTGTTATACTATAGAACCTGTTATACTACTATAGAACCTGTTATACTATAGAACCTGTTATACTATAGAACCTGTTATACTACTATAGAACCTGTTATACTATAGAACCTGTTATACTATAGAACCTGTTATACTATAGAACCTGTTATACTACTATAGAACCTGTTATACTACTATAGAACCTGTTATACTATAGAACCTGTTATACTATAGAACCTGTTATACTACTATAGAACCTGTTATACTATAGAACCTGTTATACTATAGAACCTGTTATACTATATAACCTGTTATACTATATAACCTGTTATACTATAGAACCTGTTATACTATAGAACCTGTTATACTATAGAACCTGTTATACTACTATAGAACCTGTTATACTATAGAACCTGTTATACTATAGAACCTGTTATACTATAGAACCTGTTATACTATAGAACCTGTTATACTACTATAGAACCTGTTATACTACTATAGAACCTGTTATACTACTATAGAACCTGTTATACTACTATAGAACCTGTTATACTATAGAACCTGTTATACTATAGAACCTGTTATACTACTATAGAACCTGTTATACTATAGAACCTGTTATACTATAGAACCTGTTATACTATAGAACCTGTTATACTACTATAGAACCTGTTATACTATAGAACCTGTTATACTATAGAACCTGTTATACTACTATAGAACCTGTTATACTATAGAACCCGTTTAATACTATATAGCCTGTTATACTATATAGCCTGTTTAATACTATATAGCCTCTTTAATACTATATAGCCTGTTATACTACTGTAGAACCTGTTATACTACTATAGAACCTGTTATACTGTAGAACCCGTTTAATACTATATAGCCTGTTATACTATATAGCCTCTTTAATACTATATAGCCTGTTTAATACTATATAGCCTGTTTAATACTATATAGCCTCTTTAATACTATATAGCCTGTTTAATACTATATAGCCTGTTTAATACTATATAGCCTGTTATACTACAATTTAGCCTGTTATAATACTATATAGCCTGTTTAATACTATATAGGCTGTTTAATACTATATAGCCTGTTTAATACTATATAGCCTGTTATACTACAATATAGCATGTTATAATACTATATAGCCTGTTTAATACTATATAGGCTGTTTAATACTATATAGCCTGTTTAATACTATATAGCCTGTTATACTACAATATAGCATGTTATACTACAATATAGCCTGTTATAATACGATATAGCCTGTTTAATACTATATAGCCTGTTTAATACTATATAGCCTGTTTAATACTATATAGCCTGTTTAATACTATATAGCCTGTTTAATACTATATAGGCTGTTTAATACACTGTAGCCTGTTGAATACTATATAGGCTGTTTAATACTATATAGCCTGTTATACTACTATATAGCCTGTTATACTACTATATAGCCTGTTTAATACTATATAGCCTCTTTAATACTATATAGCCTGTTTAATACTACTATATTGCCTGTTGAATACTATATAGGCTGTTTAATACTATATAGCCTGTTTAATACTATATAGCCTGTTTAATACTATATAGCCTGTTATAATACTATATAGCCTGTTATACAATATAGCCTGTTATACAATATAGCCTGTTATACTATATAGCCTGTTTAATACTATATAGCCTGTTTAATACTATATAGCCTGTTTAATACTATATAGCCTGTTATACTACAATATAGCCTGTTATAATACTATATAGCCTGTTTAATACTATATAGGCTGTTTAATACTATATAGCCTGTTTAATACTATATTGCATGTTTAATACTATATAGCCTGTTATACTATATAGCCTGTTATACTACAATATAGCCTGTTATACTACAATGTAGCCTGTTATAATACTATATAGCCTGTTTAATACTATATAGGCTGTTTAATACTATATAGCCTGTTTAATACTATATAGCCTGTTTAATACTATATAGCCTGTTTAATACTATATAGCCTGTTTAATACTATATAGCCTGTTTAATACTATATAGGCTGTTTAATACTATATAGCCTGTTTAATACTATATAGCCTGTTTAATACTATATAGCCTGTTATACTACAATATAGCCTGTTATAATACTATATAGCCTGTTTAATACTATATAGGCTGTTTAATACTATATAGCCTGTTTAATACTATATAGCCTGTTTAATACTATATAGCCTGTTTAATACTATATAGCCTGTTTAATACTATATAGGCTGTTTAATACACTGTAGCCTGTTGAATACTATATAGGCTGTTTAATACTATATAGCCTGTTATACTACTATATAGCCTGTTATACTACTATATAGCCTGTTTAATACTATATAGCCTCTTTAATACTATATAGCCTGTTTAATACTACTATATTGCCTGTTGAATACTATATAGGCTGTTTAATACTATATAGCCTGTTTAATACTATATAGCCTGTTTAATACTATATAGCCTGTTATAATACTATATAGCCTGTTATACAATATAGCCTGTTATACAATATAGCCTGTTATACTATATAGCCTGTTTAATACTATATAGCCTGTTTAATACTATATAGCCTGTTTAATACTATATAGCCTGTTATACTACAATATAGCCTGTTATAATACTATATAGCCTGTTTAATACTATATAGGCTGTTTAATACTATATAGCCTGTTTAATACTATATTGCATGTTTAATACTATATAGCCTGTTATACTATATAGCCTGTTATACTACAATATAGCCTGTTATACTACAATGTAGCCTGTTATAATACTATATAGCCTGTTTAATACTATATAGGCTGTTTAATACTATATAGCCTGTTTAATACTATATAGCCTGTTTAATACTATATAGCCTGTTTAATACTATATAGCCTGTTTAATACTATATAGCCTGTTTAATACTATATAGGCTGTTTAATACTATATAGCCTGTTTAATACTATATAGCCTGTTTAATACTATATAGCCTGTTATACTACAATATAGCCTGTTATAATACTATATAGCCTGTTTAATACTATATAGGCTGTTTAATACTATATAGCCTGTTTAATACTATATAGCCTGTTTAATACTATATAGCCTGTTTAATACTATATAGGCTGTTTAATACTATATAGCCTGTTTAATACTATATAGCCTGTTTAATACTATATAGCCTGTTTAATACTATATAGCCTGTTATAATACTATATAGCCTGTTTAATACTATATAGGCTGTTTAATACTATATAGCCTGTTTAATACTATATAGCCTGTTTAATACTATATAGCCTGTTTAATACTATATAGCCTGTTGAATACTATATAGGCTGTTTAATACTATATAGCCTGTTTAATACTATATAGCCTGTTTAATACTATATAGGCTGTTTAATACTATATAGCCTGTTTAATACTATATAGCCTGTTTAATACTATATAGCCTGTTGAATACTATATAGGCTGTTTAATACTATATAGCCTGTTTAATACTATATAGCCTGTTTAATACTATATAGCCTGTTTAATACTATATAGGCTGTTTAATACTATATAGCCTGTTATACTACTATATAGCCTGTTTAATACTATATAGCCTCTTTAATACTATATAGCCTGTTTAATACTACTATATTGCCTGTTGAATACTATATAGGCTGTTTAATACTATATAGCCTGTTTAATACTATATAGCCTGTTTAATACTATATAGCCTGTTTAATACTATATAGCCTGTTATAATACTATATAGCATGTTATACTATATAGCCTGTTTAATACTATATAGCCTGTTTAATACTATATAGCCTGTTATACTGTATAGCCTGTTATACTATATAGCCTGTTATACTATATAGCCTGTTATACTATATAGCCTGTTTAATACTATATAGCCTGTTATACTATATAGCCTGTTTAATACTATATAGCCTGTTTAATACTATATAGCCTGTTATAATACTATATAGCCTGTTATAATACTATATAGCCTGTTATACTATATAGCCTGTTTAATACTATATAGCCTGTTTAATACTATATAGCCTGTTTAATACTATATAGCCTGTTTAATACTATATAGCCTGTTATAATACTATATAGCCTGTTATAATACTATATAGCCTGTTATAATACTATATAGCCTGTTATACTATATCGCCTGTTTAATACTATATAGCCTGTTATACTATATAGCCTGTTATACTATATAGCCTGTTTAATACTATATAGCCTGTTATAATACTATATAGCCTGTTATACTACTATATAGCCTGTTATAATACTATATAGCCTGTTATACTATATCGCCTGTTTAATACTATATAGCCTGTTATAATACTATATAGCCTGTTATAATACTATATAGCCTGTTATAATACTATATAGCCTGTTATAATACTATATAGCCTGTTATAATACTATATAGCCTGTTATAATACTATATAGCCTGTTATAATACTATATAGCCTGTTATAATACTATATAGCCTGTTATAATACTATATAGCCTGTTATACTATATCGCCTGTTTAATACTATATAGCCTGTTATACTATATAGCCTGTTATACTATATAGCCTGTTTAATACTATGTAAGAACTGTTTCCAAAATGGCACCCTATACGTTTATCAAAGAGATGTACTACTATAGTATAAAGGATATGTTTCCCCCTGTCCAAAATGGCACCCTATACGTTTATCAAAGAGATGTACTACTATAGTATAAAGGATATGTTTCCCCCTGTCCAAAATGGCACCCTATTCCCCTTGGTAAGGACACTAGTTTTAGGGAATACAGTGCCATTTCAATTTAAGTGTGACCTGGAAGTGTGTCCCTCTGTGCGCTCCGTAGAGACACCCATGTTGGAGGGGGAGGGGGAGGAGGGGCTGAGGCTGTGGCACCTGGTGAAGTCCAATGAGGAACCAGAGATCCCTAAACACAGGAAGAGCAGCATGAGAGAGAGGGAGAGGGCCAAGGCCATACCAGAGATATACCTGACACGACTACTATCTATGAAGGTAGGTACACACACACACACACACACACACACACACACACACACAGAGGGAGAGGGCCAAGGCCATACCAGAGATATACCTGACACGACTACTATCTATGAAGGTAGGTACACACACACACACACACACACACAGGGAGAGGGCCAAGGCCATACCAGAGATATACCTGACACGACTACTATCTATGAAGGTAGGTACACACACACACACACACACACACACACACACAGAGGGAGAGGGCCAAGGCCATACCAGAGATATACCTGACACGACTACTATCTATGAAGGTAGGTACACACACACACACACACACACAGAGGGAGAGGGCCAAGGCCATACCAGAGATATACCTGACACGACTACTATCTATGAAGGTAGGTACACACACACACACACACACACACACACAGAGGGAGAGGGCCAAGGCCATACCAGAGATATACCTGACACGACTACTATCTATGAAGGTAGGTACACACACACACACACACACACAGAGGGAGAGGGCCAAGGCCATACCAGAGATATACCTGACACGACTACTATCTATGAAGGTAGGTACACACACACACACACACACACACACACACACACACACACACACACAGAGGGAACAGACCAAGGCCATACCAGAGATATACCTGACACGACTACTATCTATGAAGGTAGGTACACACACACACACACACACACACACACACACACACACACACACACACACACACACACAGAGGGAACAGACCAAGGCCATACCAGAGATATACCTGACACGACTACTATCTATGAAGGTAGGTACACACACACACACACACACACAGAGGGAACAGACCAAGGCCATACCAGAGATATACCTGACACGACTACTATCTATGAAGGTAGGTACACACACACACACACACACACACACACACACAGAGGGAACAGACCAAGGCCATACCAGAGATATACCTGACACGACTACTATCTATGAAGGTAGGTACACACACACACAAACACACACACACACACACACACACACACACACACAGAGGGAACAGACCAAGGCCATACCAGAGATATACCTGACACGACGACTATCTATGAAGGTAGGTACACACACACACACACACACAGAGGGAACAGACCAAGGCTCTACCAGTTACATACTGTATTACCCATACTGTTTGAATGTAGATGCTATATAGATATGTAGCTGGTAAAGTTTATATACCCAGCTGCTGTGTCTCTCTCCCCTCCAGGGGACGCTGCAGAAGTTTGTCGACGATGTGTTCGTAGCCATCCTCAACACCAAGCGCCCTCCTCCCATCGCTGTGCGTTTCTTCTTTGACTTCCTGGATGACATGGCGGAGAAACACGGCATCGACGACCCCGAGACTGTGCACATCTGGAAGACCAACAGGTCAGTCAGTCAACCATTGGCTGATTGATGCTTATTGTTCTTTAGGAGGTCCAACGGGCCCAGTCAGACAACCATTGACTGATTGATGCTTATTGTTCTTTAGGAGGTCCAACGGGCCCAGTCAGTCAACCATTGGCTGATTGATGCTTATTGTTCTTTAGGAGGTCCAACGGGCCCAGTCAGTCAACCATTGGCTGATTGATGCTTATTGTTCTTTAGGAGGTCCAACGGGCCCAGTCAGACAACCATTGACTGATTGATGCTTATTGTTCTTTAGGAGGTCCAACGGGCCCAGTCAGACAACCATTGACTGATTGATGCTTATTGTTCTTTAGGAGGTCCAACGGGCCCAGTCAGACAACCATTGGCTGATTGATGCTTATTGTTCTTTAGGAGGTCCAACGGGCCCAGTCAGTCAACCATTGACTGATTGATGCTTATTGTTCTTTAGGAGGTCCAACGGGCCCAGTCAGACAACCATTGACTGATTGATGCTTATTGTTCTTTAGGAGGTCCAACGGGCCCAGTCAGACAACCATTGGCTGATTGATGCTTATTGTTCTTTAGGAGGTCCAACGGGCCCAGTCAGACAACCATTGGCTGATTGATGCTTATTGTTCTTTAGGAGGTCCAACGGGCCCAGTCAGTCAACCATTGGCTGATTGATGCTTATTGTTCTTTAGGAGGTCCAACGGGCCCAGTCAGTCAACCATTGGCTGATTGATGCTTATTGTTCTTTAGGAGGTCCAACGGGCCCAGTCATTCAACCATTGACTGATTGATGCTTATTGTTCTTTAGGAGGTCCAACGGGCCCAGTCAGTCAACCATTGACTGATTGATGCTTATTGTTCTTTAGGAGGTCCAACGGGCCCAGTCAGACAACCATTGACTGATTGATGCTTATTGTTCTTTAGGAGGTCCAACGGGCCCAGTCAGACAACCATTGATGCTTATTGTTCTTTAGGAGGTCCAACGGGCCCAGTCAGTCAACCATTGACTGATTGATGCTTATTGTTCTTTAGGAGGTCCAATGGGCCCAGTCAGTCAACCATTGACTGATTGATGCTTATTGTTCTTTAGGAGGTCCAACGGGCCCAGTCAGTCAACCATTGACTGATTGATGCTTATTGTTCTTTAGGAGGTCCAACGGGCCCAGTCAGTCAACCATTGACTGATTGATGCTTATTGTTCTTTCGGAGGTCCAACGGGCCCAGTCAGACAACCATTGACTGATTGATGCTTATTGTTCTTTAGGAGGTCCAACGGGCCCAGTCAGTCAACCATTGGCTGATTGATGCTTATTGTTCTTTAGGAGGTCCAACGGGCCCAGTCAGTCAACCATTGGCTGATTGATGCTTATTGTTCTTTCGGAGGTTCAACGGGCCCAGTCAGACAACCATTGGCTGATTGATGCTTATTGTTCTTTAGGAGGTCCAACGGGCCCAGTCAGTCAACCATTGGCTGATTGATGCTTATTGTTCTTTAGGAGGTCCAACGGGCCCAGTCAGTCAACCATTGGCTGATTAATGCTTATTGTTCTTTAGGAGGTCCAACGGGCCTCAATCAGACAACCATTGGCTGATTGATGCTTATTGTTCTTTAGGAGGTCCAACGGGCCCAGTCAGTCAACCATTGACTGATTGATGCTTATTGTTCTTTAGGAGGTCCAATGGGCCCAGTCAGTCAACCATTGACTGATTGATGCTTATTGTTCTTTAGGAGGTCCAACGGGCCCAGTCAGTCAACCATTGACTGATTGATGCTTATTGTTCTTTAGGAGGTCCAACGGGCCCAGTCAGTCAACCATTGACTGATTGATGCTTATTGTTCTTTAGGAGGTCCAACGGGCCCAGTCAGGCAACCATTGACTGATTGATGCTTATTGTTCTTTAGGAGGTCCAACGGGCCCAGTCAGACAACCATTGACTGATTGATGCTTATTGTTCTTTAGGAGGTCCAACGGGCCCAGTCAGTCAACCATTGACTGATTGATGCTTATTGTTCTTTAGGAGGTCCAATGGGCCCAGTCAGTCAACCATTGACTGATTGATGCTTATTGTTCTTTAGGAGGTCCAACGGGCCCAGTCAGACAACCATTGACTGATTGATGCTTATTGTTCTTTAGGAGGTCCAACGGGCCCAGTCAGTCAACCATTGACTGATTGATGCTTATTGTTCTTTAGGAGGTCCAACGGGCCCAGTCAGTCAACCATTGACTGATTGATGCTTATTGTTCTTTAGGAGGTCCAACGGGCCCAGTCAGTCAACCATTGACTGATTGATGCTTATTGTTCTTTAGGAGGTCCAACGGGCCCAGTCAGACAACCATTGGCTGATTGATGCTTATTGTTCTTTAGGAGGTCCAACGGGCCCAGTCAGACAACCATTGACTGATTGATGCTTATTGTTCTTTCGGAGGTCCAACGGGCCCAGTCAGACAACCATTGACTGATTGATGCTTATTGTTCTTTAGGAGGTCCAACGGGCCCAGTCAGACAACCATTGGCTGATTGATGCTTATTGTTCTTTAGGAGGTCCAACGGGCCCAGTCAGACAACCATTGACTGATTGATGCTTATTGTTTTTTCGGAGGTCCAACGGGCCCAGTCAGACAACCATTGACTGATTGATGCTTATTGTTCTTTCGGAGGTCCAACGGGCCCAGTCAGACAACCATTGACTGATTAATGCTTATTGTTCTTTCGGAGGTCCAACGGGCCCAGTCAGACAACCATTGACTGATTGATGCTTATTGTTCTTTAGGAGGTCCAACGGGCCCAGTCAGACAACCATTGACTGATTGATGCTTATTGTTCTTTCGGAGGTCCAACGGGCCCAGTCAGACAACCATTGACTGATTGATGCTTATTGTTCTTTCGGAGGTCCAACGGGCCCAGTCAGACAACCATTGACTGATTGATGCTTATTGTTCTTTCGGAGGTCCAACGGGCCCAGTCAGTCAACCATTGACTGATTGATGCTTATTGTTCTTTCGGAGGTCCAACGGGCCCAGTCAGACAACCATTGACTGATTGATGCTTATTGTTCTTTAGGAGGTCCAACGGGCCCAGTCAGACAACCATTGGCTGATTGATGCTTATTGTTCTTTCGGAGGTCCAACGGGCCCAGTCAGACAACCATTGACTGATTGATGCTTATTGTTCTTTCGGAGGTCCAACGGGCCCAGTCAGACAACCATTGACTGATTGATGCTTATTGTTCTTTCGGAGGTCCAACGGGCCCAGTCAGTCAACCATTGACTGATTGATGCTTATTGTTCTTTCGAGGTCCAACGGGCCCAGTCAGACAACCATTGGCTGATTGATGCTTATTGTTCTTTAGGAGGTCCAACGGGCCCAGTCAGACAACCATTGACTGATTGATGCTTATTGTTCTTTAGGAGGTCCAACGGGCCCAGTCAGGCAACCATTGGCTGATTGATGCTTATTGTTCTTTAGGAGGTCCAACGGGCCCAGTCAGACAACCATTGACTGATTGATGCTTATTGTTCTTTCGGAGGTCCAACGGGCCCAGTCAGTCAACCATTGACTGATTGATGCTTATTGTTCTTTCGGAGGTCCAACGGGCCCAGTCAGACAACCATTGGCTGATTGATGCTTATTGTTCTTTAGGAGGTCCAACGGGCCCAGTCAGACAACCATTGACTGATTGATGCTTATTGTTCTTTAGGAGGTCCAACGGGCCCAGTCAGGCAACCATTGGCTGATTGATGCTTATTGTTCTTTAGGAGGTCCAACGGGCCCAGTCAGTCACTGGGTCCTGGTTTGTCTTTCTGTAAAGTCTACAGTGCTTTGCAAAAGTATTCATCCCCCTTGGCATTTTTCCTATTTTGTTGCATTACAACCTGTAATTTATATGGATATTTAATTGGATTTCATGTAATGGACAAACACAAAATAGTCCAAATTGGTGAAGTGAAATTTTAAAAAATTACTTTGTTTAAAAGAATGCTAAAAAATTAAAAACGGAAAATGGTGCGTACATATGTATTCACCCCCTTTACTATGAAGCCCCTAAATAAGATCTGGTGCAACCAATTACCTTAAGAAGTCACAGAATTAGTTAAATAAAGTCCACCTGTGTGCAATCTAAGTGTCACATGATCTCAGTAAATATACACCTGTTCTGAAAGGCTCCAGAGTCTGCAACACCACCAAGAATGCGGCACCATGAAGACCAAGGAGCTCTCCAAACAGGTCAGGGACAAAGTTGTGGAGAAGTACAGATCAGGGTTGGGTTATAAAAAAAAATATATTAGAAATGTTGAACATCTCACGGATCACCATTAAATCCATTATTTAAAAAATGAAAGAATATGGCACCACAACAAACCTGCCAAGAGAGGGCCGCTCACCAAAACTCACTGACCAGGCAAGGTGGGCCTTAATCAGAGAGGCAACAAAGATACCAAAGATAACCCTGAAGGAGCTGCAAAGCTCCACAGTGGAGATTGGAGTATCTGTCCATAGGACCACTTTAAGCCGTACACTCCACAGAGCTTGGCTTTACGAAAGAGTGGCCAGAAAAAAAGAAATTTCTTAAAGAAAAAAATAATTAAACACGTTTGGTGTTCGCCAAAAGGCATGTGGGAGACTCCCCAAACACATGGAAGAAGGTACTCTGGTCAGATGAGACTAAAATTGAGCTTTTTGGCCATCAAGGAAAAAGCTGTATCTGGCGCAAACCCAACACCTCTCATCACTCCGAGAACACCATCCCCACAGTGAAGCATGATGGTGGCAGCATCATGCTGTGGGGATGTTTTTCATCGGCAGGGAAACTGGGAAACTGGTCAGAATTGAAGGAATGATGGATGGTGCTAAATACAGGGAAATTCTTGAGGGAAACCTGTTTAAGTCTTCCAGAGATTTGAGACTGGGATGGAGTTCGCCCTCCAGCAGGACAATGACCCTAAGCATACTGCTAAAGCAGTGGTTTAAGGGGAAACATTTAAATGTCTTGGAATGGCCTAGTCAAAGCCCAGACGTAAATCTAATTGAGAATCTGTTGTATGTCTTAAAGATTGCTGTACACCAGTGGAACCCATCCAACTTGAAGGAGCTGGAGCTGTTTTGCCTTGAAGAATGGGCAAAAATCCCAGTGGCTAGATGTGCCAAGCTTATAGAGACATACCCCAAGAGACTTGCAGCTGTAATTGCTGCAAAAGGTGGCTCTACAAAGTATTGACCTTGGGGGGTGAATAGTTCTGCACTGGAGGGGGGTGAATAGTTCTGCACTGGAGGGGGTGAATAGTTCTGCACTGGAGGGGGTGAATAGTTCTGCACTGAATAGTTCTGCACTGGAGGGGGTGAATGGTTCTGCACTGGAGGGGGTGAATGGTTATACACTCTCAAGTTTTCAGTTTTTTTGGTCTTATTTCTTGTTTATTTCACAAGAAAAAATATTTAGCATCTTCAAAGTGGTGAGCGTGTTGTGTAAATCAAATGATAGAAACCCCCAATAAATCTATTTTAATTCCAGGTTGTAAGGCAACAAAAAAATAAAAAATGTCAAGGGGCGTGAATACTTTCAGAAGCCTCTGTAAATACATTTCTAAAAGAAGCAGCTTTTGGTAAGCTGCTGTCTAACAGAACATATAACTTTAATCAAATGAAAGTCTTCTGTTATAAAAGTTGACTGAAAATTAGAAGAGAGTCAAATCAAATCAAATTTTATTTGTCACATACACATGGTTAGCAGATGTTAATGCGAGTGTAGCGAAATGCTTGTGCTTCTAGTTCCGACAATGCAGTAATAACCAACAAGTAATCTAACTAACAATTCCAAAAAACTACTGTCTTATACACAGTGTAAGGGGATAAAGAATATGTACATAAGGATATATGAATGAGTGATGGTACAGAGCAGCATAGGCAAGATACAGTAGGTGATATCGAGTACAGTATATACATATGAGATAAGTATGTAAACCAAGTGGCATAGTTAAAGTGGCTAGTGATACATGTATTACATAAGGATGCAGTCGATGATATAGAGTACAGTATCAACGTATGCATATGAGATGAACAATGTAGGGTAAGTAACATTACCGACTGCATTGCAATCAGTGACTGAGCAGACTGACTGAGCAGACTGACTGAGCAGACTGACTGATCACCTTGCGTCCTGAATAACTGCTGGTTGTTATTATTCCGTCTTCTGACGGTGATCAGCAACGTGATATTCTTGAACACTGTCGTTGTATTTTCTTCCGTAAAGGACTGACGTTTCCCTGCATAACCACCTCTCCTCCCTCCCTTTCCTCCAGCCTGCCTCTGAGGTTCTGGGTCAACATCCTGAAGAACCCTCAGTTTGTGTTTGATGTCCAGGTGACCGATAGCGTGGACGCTGTCCTCTCTGTCATCGCGCAGACGTTCATCGACTCCTGTACCACCTCCGAACACAAAGTCGGACGGGTCAGTCATTTTTTTATAGTATTTTTATAGAAATTTCACAAATGTTCTCCCATATTAAGAGAACAAAGAAAACAAAACAAAAAAAGACTGATATTAAACACACAAAATAAGTTTAAAAATGGAATTGGGTCCAACACATGGAACATAAAGTGTAATCCTGAGACAAGTAAACAACCACCATTCTAGTCACGCCCTGACCATAGAGAGCCCTCTGGGTTTTCTAGGTGTTGTGTTTCTATGTTGGTGGTGTGTGTGTCTGGGTCCCAATTGGAGGCAGCTGGTAATCGTTACCTCTAAATGGGGATCATACTTAGAAACACAACACCTAGAAAACCCCCCTAGTCACGCCCTGACCATAGAGAGCCCTCTGGGTTTTCTAGGTGTTGTGTTTCTATGTTGGTGTGTGTGTCTGGGCCCCAATTGGAGGCAGCTGGTAATCGTTACCTCTAAATGGGGATCATACTTAGAAACACAACACCTAGAAAACCCCCCTAGTCACGCCCTGACCATAGAGAGCCCTCTGGGTTTTCTAGGTGTTGTGTTTCTATGTTGGTGGTGTGTGTGTCTGGGTCCCAATTGGAGGCAGCTGGTAATCGTTACCTCTAAATGGGGATCATACTTAGAAACACAACACCTAGAAAACCCCCCTAGTCACGCCCTGACCATAGAGAGCCCTCTGGGTTTTCTAGGTGTTGTGTTTCTATGTTGGTGGTGTGTGTGTCTGGGTCCCAATTGGAGGCAGCTGGTAATCGTTAACTCTAAATGGGGATCATACTTAGAAACACAACACCTAGAAAGCCCCCCTAGTCACGCCCTGACCATAGAGAGCCCTCTGGGTTTTCTAGGTGTTGTGTTTCTATGTTGGTGTGTGTGTCTGGGCCCCAATTGGAGGCAGCTGGTAATCGTTACCTCTAAATGGGGATCATACTTAGAAACACAACACCTAGAAAACCCCCCTAGTCACGCCCTGACCATAGAGAGCCCTCTGGGTTTTCTAGGTGTTGTGTTTCTATGTTGGTGTGTGTGTCTGGGCCCCAATTGGAGGCAGCTGGTAATCGTTACCTCTAAATGGGGATCATACTTAGAAACACAACACCTAGAAAACCCCCCTAGTCACGCCCTGACCATAGAGAGCCCTCTGGGTTTTCTAGGTGTTGTGTTTCTATGTTGGTGTGTGTCTGGGCCCCAAGGCGCAGCAGCGTGAGTAGAGTTCCACATATTTATTAAACTTCCCAAAACAACAAATAATTAACCTTACGTAGCCTACGCACATAGGCACTATACAAAACAATAACCCACATCACAGGTGGGGAAAAAGGGACACACTAAGTATGATCCCCAATTAGAGGTAACGATTATCAGCTGCATCCAATTGGGAACCATATACACACCAACATAGAAACATAACACCTAGAAACGCCCCTAGTCACGCCCTGACCGAAAACACCTTAGAGAACCCTGAGGGCTCTCTATGGTCAGGGTGTGACAATTCTAAGTAAATCCTTGCAGCAGAATAGCTGATAAATCAGTTTCTAGGTCATTTAAATAAGGTCCCCACACTTTGTAGAACTGATCTGTTGTAGAATGCAATGTACATGTCGCATATTCCAATGGCACCCATTCAAATAGTATCTTATGCCAACCCTTAATAGAAGGGACCTTGTCATTAATCCACCGGTGCAGCGCAGCGGCCTAGGGCATTGCATCTCAGTGCAAGAGGTGTCACGACAGTACCTGGTTTGAATCCAGGCTGTATCACATCCGGCCGTGATTGTCCCGTGTGGTGGGGCACAATTGCCCCAGCGTCGTCCGGGTTTGGTCGGGGTAGACCGTCATTGTAAATAATAATTTGTTCTTAACTGACTTGCCTAGTTATTTTTTTTTTTAAATAATTACATTTTAAAAAGAGGTTTTTCCCCTCGCTGCGAAGGTTAGGATGTTGTAAAGACTCCTCTTGCACACAGAACTAACATGTCTACTAGGGAGACCTAACAGTAAAGAACTAACATGTCTACTAGGGAGACCTAACAGTAAAGAACTAACATGTCTACTAGGGAGACCTAACAGTAAAGAACTAACATGTCTACTAGGGAGACCTAACAGTAAAGAAGATGGCTCCAATTCTAGGTCGACCCCCTAGGATTTGTTCAATTTCTTGCAGAACACTAGACCAGTATCTTAGTATTTTGGTACAGGACCATAAACAATGTGTTAGGTTGCCTGTATCAGTCTGACATTTAAGACACTGAGGGGAAGAGGAAGAGGAGATGAAAACATGTCTGTGATTTGGGGATGTATGCAATCTGTGTATTATTCTGAACTGGATTCTCTAGGACGATTACATAGAGATATTGTTTTTGCACATCTCCAAATGTCCTCACACATCTCCTCGTCAATAGTAACAGACAATTCTTTCTCCCACACTGGTTTCCACCCTCTGTTTGTCTACGGTAGAAAAGGACCTGAAAGCATCATAAATACCATTTACGGACATTTTCCTTTGTGAGGGGAAAAAAAAAACATCAGGGTTGCCAATCAAGGTGGTGGTCTTTAAAATATGTCTTACTTGAAGGAAGTGGAAGAAGTCCTGCTTTGGGAGTCGATATTTATCAACCATCTGCTCAAATGATAAAATCTTATCAACAAATAAATAATTTAGTCTGCCTATTCCTTTTATCAAGCCAGCTTCCAGCAATCCTGATCCAATATTTTTTTATTTAACTAGGCAAGTCAGTCACAATCCGCTTGTATTTGTTTATTCATTCATTAGAATGAATGAATTTGTTATTTAGAGGGAATCAGTAATCATTGATAATGATTACAGTAATCATTGATTGGGGTCAGGACAGGAGATCTCGTAGGTCCTCATCATTTCTGTTCAGAGTGGATAATGCCGAGGAACAGGAGACTTTGTTTTGTATGACGATGATGATGACGATGGTCGTTTTGTTTTTGACAAACATAATCTCTCTTAACGTGGTGATGTTGATTTCCTGCCAACAGGACTCTCCAGTGAACAAGTTGCTCTACGCCAGAGAGATCCCCAGATACAAGCAGCTGGTTGAGAGGTGAGACAGACATTCATAATTAATCAATAGAAAAACTCTCCATTCAGGCATTATTATAATTCTTACTCAGGAGCTATTGGAGCTGGTTATTGGAGCTGGTTATTGGAGCTGGTTATTGGAGCTGGTTATTGGAGCTAGGTTATTGGAGCTAGGTTATTGGAGCTGGTTATTGGAGCTGGTTATTGGAGCTAGGTTATTGGAGCTGGTTAGGAGCTAGGTTATTGGAGCTAGGTTGGAGCTGGTTATTGGAGCTGGTTATTGGAGCTAGGTTATTGGAGCTAGGTTATTGGAGCTGGTTATTGGAGCTAGGTTATTGGAGCTGGTTATTGGAGCTGGTTATTGGAGCTGGTTATTGGAGCTGGTTATTGGAGCTAGGTTATTGGAGCTAGGTTATTGGAGCTAGGTTATTGGAGCTAGGTTATTGGAGCTAGGTTATTGGAGCTAGGTTATTGGAGCTAGGTTATTGGAGCTAGGTTATTGG
>NC_056444.1:86971625-87061625 GCF_018296145.1 Oncorhynchus tshawytscha
CAACGGGTGTGGCTGAAATATAATCCCCTAATTTGAAGGGGTGTCCACATACTGCTGTCTATATATATATATATGGGTGTAGAGACAGGGTACGTTCCAGGGTGTCTGTATTGCAGTCATGCTGTACAGATGATCACATGTCACACCGCCTATATTAACGCCCTGAGCCGTACAGGTCGACTGCAACATGGACGTTCTGTAACGAGCCCACAGTCTAGTCTTAACAGTCAGGTTGACCACTATAGCCACCGTTGGGGGGCTTCCATCCTGCAGCTCTCCAGACTCTCATTACTGTCTCTACAGATGGACGGTCAAGTTGACCATGTTTGGTCTTTTTTTTTTTTTTTACATTTTTAGCAAAACCTTCCTTTGTTAGCAGTAGTTTTAAACATCTTTATCTTTGAATACCAGGAAATACAAGCTCAATTTATGGCGATGTATTAAAATGTTTTATTTCTTTAAAATGCCCCCCCTCCCCCATGTCTTGTTGTTTTGAAGACCATTTTACGATTACACACTGAAGGTTTTATAGCAGTCTAATCTGTATGTTCTGTGCTATCTTGTAGCTGGCCACTGAACTCAACACAAGCTCTTTACTGCAGAACAGAGACATGTTGTTGTTACACATTTTCACCTGTGTTTCCCTTCTCTGTGGGGGTCTGAACCTAGCCTGAGTACCAGTCTGTTACAGCTCTATTGGGGTCTGAACCTAGCCTGAGTACCAGTCTGTTACTGCTCTGTTGGGGTCTGAACCTAGCCTGAGTACCAGTCTGTTACTGCTCTGTTGGGGTCTGAACCTAGCCTGAGTACCAGTCTGTTACAGCTCTATTGGGGTCTGAACCTAGCCTGAGTACCAGTCTGTTACTGCTCTGTGAGGGTCTGAACCTAGCCTGAGTACCAGTCTGTTACTGCTCTGTTGGGGTCTGAACCTAGCCTGAGTACCAGTCTGTTACAGCTCTGTTGGGGTCTGAACCTAGCCTGAGTACCAGTCTGTTACTGCTCTGTTGAGGGTCTGAACCTAGCCTGAGTACCAGTCTGTTACTGCTCTGTGGGGGTCTGAACCTAGCCTGAGTACCAGTCTGTTACTGCTCTGTGGGGTCTGAACCTAGCCTGAGTACCAGTCTGTTACTGCTCTGTTGGGGTCTGAACCTAGCCTGAGTACCAGTCTGTTACTGCTCTGTGAGGGTCTGAACCTAGCCTGAGTACCAGTCTGTTACTGCTCTGTGAGGGTCTGAACCTAGCCTGAGTACCAGTCTGTTACTGCTCTGTTGGGGTCTGAACCTAGCCTGAGTACCAGTCTGTTACTGCTCTGTGAGGGTCTGAACCTAGCCTGAGTACCAGTCTGTTACTGCTCTGTGAGGGTCTGAACCTAGCCTGAGTACCAGTCTGTTACTGCTCTGTGAGGGTCTGAACCTAGCCTGAGTACCAGTCTGTTACTGCTCTGTTGGGGTCTGAACCTAGCCTGAGTACCAGTCTGTTACTGCTCTGTTGGGGTCTGAACCTAGCCTGAGTACCAGTCTGTTACTGCTCTGTTGGGGTCTGAACCTAGCCTGAGTACCAGTCTGTTACTGCTCTGTGGGGGTCTGAACCTAGCCTGAGTACCAGTCTGTTACTGCTCTGTGGGGTCTGAACCTAGCCTGAGTACCAGTCTGTTACTGCTCTGTGGGGGTCTGAACCTAGCCTGAGTACCAGTCTGTTACTGCTCTGTGGGGTCTGAACCTAGCCTGAGTACCAGTCTGTTACTGCTCTGTTGGGGTCTGAACCTAGCCTGAGTACCAGTCTGTTACTGCTCTGTTGGGGTCTGAACCTAGCCTGAGTACCAGTCTGTTACTGCTCTGTTGGGGTCTGAACCTAGCCTGAGTACCAGTCTGTTACTGCTCTGTTGGGGTCTGAACCTAGCCTGAGTACCAGTCTGTTACTGCTCTGTTGGGGTCTGAACCTAGCCTGAGTACCAGTCTGTTACAGCTCTGTGGGGTCTGAACCTAGCCTGAGTACCAGTCTGTTACTGCTCTGTTGGGGGTCTGAACCTAGCCTGAGTACCAGTCTGTTACTGCTACCAGTCTCTGTTACTGCTCTGTGGGGGTCTAAACCTAGCCTGAGTACCAGTCTGTTACTGCTCTGTTGGGGTCTGAACCTAGCCTGAGTACCAGTCTGCTACTGCTCTGTTGGGGTCTGAACCTAGCCTGAGTACCAGTCTGTTACTGCTCTGTTGGGGTCTGAACCTAGCCTGAGTACCAGTCTGTTACAGCTCTGTTGCCAACACTTTATTGAATTGAAATGTATCTTTAAAGTGTTGTCTTGCCAAACAGGTGGAGATGGAAATGACAGTCAATCCCTTCTAACACAACGCTCTGGTTGAACCATAATACTGACAAAGTTATACCAAATTAACAGTTAGTTTACTACTAACTACTACTACTTTGGCCAAATAGATTTTACAACAGGCAGTGAACACTACATGTACAGCAATAAGTCTCACAGGTACCAACAAGGGAAATAATGAGGATTTCAGGTTGTAAACCGGCAACACCTGGTCTCGCCAGCAGAGGGGGCCGATGAGGAGTTGAGACGAATTTGAGTCATTTAAACAAAGCAAAACAGCGTCTAGCAGGTTGTTCTGTTGAACAGACAGTGTCAATCTTATTCTCTGTAAATAGTGCTTATTCATACCAGCGGTCAGTAGATGCCGTCCTCCCCCTTGTTTCTCTGAGGAGCCTCCACTGATACCAACCAAATGTGCCTTCTTCTTGTCATTCGTAAACGACTGGACTTTTTTGTTGTCGTTGAAGTTGAACTCGTTTGCCAAATGAACTGACATGACAACCGTAAGGTAACTAAGGTAACTAAACTTCCGGGAACTTTCAATTACAAACGCTGTTTTCCCCCTGATTGGAGGATTCCTGGAGTCAGAAGGAAATAAGCATGAAAATCCCGAAATCCAGGATTTAAACAGGGATTGATGGTCCAGTGTCAACGACTGCAGTAGCTCTGCAGAACAGCAGTTCAACCCTTTGATCTTTACTGTTACAGGTTAACTAACAGCCAGAGTTGGGGAACTGTAATCAGATACGTTACCAGCAACAACAACAAAAACATGTAATCAGATTACATATACTTTTGGAAACAATAGATTACTTCTTGGATTACTTTTTAATTCAGAATGGGTGCTTTGTGGGATAAAAAGGGGGGCAAGTTTGATCCACATGAGGAGAGTCTGACCACAAAACCACTATGATGACACACCAAATGATGGCCACCAATCAGAAGCCACTATGATGATGACACGCCAAATGATGACCACCAATCAGAAGCCACTATGATGATGACACGCCAAATGATGAGCACCAATCGGAAGCCACTACGATGATGACACACCAAATGTGTTTTCCGGTTCCTTCTTGTCCTCTTCTAATGCGTGTTAAGGGGAAAGTAATCTACCCAACTCTGCTAACTGAAATAGTACCTGTCGGTCTCCTCTGACCCCACACATTCAGTATCGCTATTGTTGCTATGGTTACCCTTCATGGTTCCAAACGGCCCCCTGTTCTCTGTATACTCTTCCCTAATGCTCTGTTGGAAGGGATTAAAATAATAATCTACCCAACTCTGGTCTAAGTGAAATAGTACCTGTCGGTGTCCTCTGAATAGGGCCCCTACAGTAGTGTCAGTAGGGAATAGGGCCCTGGTTGTTGTCTATGGTTACCCTTCATGGTTCCAAAGGGAATAGGGCCCTACAGTAGTGTCTCTGGGAATATACTAGCGGATCCCTGGTCTACAGTAGTGCTCTGGTCTACAGTGGAAGGGAATTGGTCTACAGTAGTGTCCTAAAGGGCCCTGGTCTACAGTAGTGTCTATAAATAGGGCCCTGGTCTACAGTAGTGTCCTATATAGGGAATAGGGCCCTGGTCTACAGTAGTGTCCTATATAGGGAATAGGGCCCTGGTCTACAGTAGTGTCCTATATAGGGAATAGGGCCCTGGTCTACAGTAGTGTCCTATATAGGGAATAGGGAATAGTGTCCTATATAGGGAATAGGGCCCTGGTCTACAGTAGTGTCCTATATAGGGAATAGGGCCCTGGTCTACAGTAGTGTCCTATATAGGGAATAGGGCCTGGTCTACAGTAGTGTCCTATATAGGGAATAGGGCCCTGGTCTACAGTAGTGTCCTATATAGGGAATAGGGCCCTGGTCTACAGTAGTGTCCTATATAGGGAATAGGGCCCTGGTCTACAGTAGTGTCCTATATAGGGAATAGGGCACTGGTCTACAGTAGTGTCCTATATAGGGAATAGGGCCCTGGTCTACCTGGTCTGGTCAGTAGTGTCCTATATAGGTCTACAGTAGTGTCCTATATAGGGAATAGGGCACTGGTCTACAGTAGTGTCCTATATAGGGAATAGGGCCCTGGTCTACAGTAGTGTACTATATAGGGAATAGGGCACTGGTCTACAGTAGTGTACTATATATAGGGAATAGGGCACTGGTCTAAAGAAGTGTCCTATATAGGGAATAGGGTGCTTTGACATGTTGATCATTGACCTTTGACCCCGGGCTCCTGGTTTGAAGACGCCAACATTTAGTTAGTGTACATAGAGATCATTTATGTATTTATTTGTTCTTGGGTTTGTAAAGTTAGTGTGTAGTTTATATCGTTGAATGGTGATATTAATTCATTTTAACCCCTTGTCTTGCTCATATCCCAGCATTTGTAGCTCAGTATGTATGGCTTGATTTAATGGCACCCTATTCTCTATATAGTGCACTACTTTGGACCAGAATAGTTGCACTATAAAGTGAGCAGGGCACCATTAGGCACAGATACAGTGTGATTTTAAAGGAGGTTTTCTGACTGTGTCTTCCTTCAGCAGTTGTATGAAATATTTACAGGATTTCTGGGAGTTGGAGTCATGTTTATTATGTTGCCCCCCTTTCTAACCCTTTGACATCTTAATAACACTTTGATTGGAGTGTTTGGAGAGTTTTGATTGGAGCATTTAAAAGGTCAAAAGTGTTCTGCCCTTATCCTGTGGTCTGATGCAGTATAACTGGCTCATGATCACTTCTGAAACTATAGGACACGTTCCAGGTCAACTGTATTGAAGTCGATGCGTTGCATTAACCAATGGTTGCGTGCAGTCTGGTATCGGATTGGTATAACATGTGTGGTGGTTAACTAACATGATAAACACTGATCATCTGGCATGCGTCTGAAACATAGTCATCCTGGAACGCGTCCGTTCGTCTTCCTGTTAGTGAGTGTTGTGTTGCCTGTATCTTTCTGAAGGTTCTCTGCATGTGTGTGCTTTTTATAATCGTCTGGTCGTGTGTTTATGAACGTCTGATTCCTTAAGACGACAATCAGAGCAGGAACGCACCCGATCCCCTATATAGGGCACTACTTTTGACCAGAGTCCTCTTGGCCCTAGTCAAAACTAGTGCACTATGTAGGGGATAGGGTGCAGCTGTTTGTGTGTGTGTGAGTACAGAACATATATGTTAGAAGAAAACATGACTTTTGAAACTTCTGCATGACAGTGACAATTTTTGATAAACGTCCTCTTTAAAAAATAAAAATAGAAAAAAAAAATTTTTTAAACTTGAGAGGATTTGAAGTACAGATGAAACGAAACACTGATTTGTTTCCCGACTCTCTGGGTGTCCCGACTCATCGTCAGTCTCCCAAATGACACCCTATTCCCTATCTAGTGCACTACTTTTGACCAGAGTCCTATGTGCCATGGGTTGACCGTAGTACACTTTTTAAAGGGAACAGGGTCCAATCAGCATCCAGGATCCGAACAACCAGTTTAATATTACTTCCTGTTCTGGGTCGTAAAACAATAACAACACGTCTCCGTATAAAAACTCTGGACTGAGAGGATCTCTGTCTGATAAACTATGGCGTTGTACCAAATGGGACCCTATTCCCGATCTAGTGCACTACTGTTGGCCTGATCAGGCTACGGAATAGGGTGCCATATTCAGACTCTGATTAACAACAGTCCAACTCAAATGTGACTCTATACACAAGCAGTTGAAAGAGAGCTGGAAACCAGACTAATGTATTTGGTGAGTGTGTTGTTATCGTTTGATACCAGATGTGCTATGTGTTTGTAAATACATTATGAAGAGAATCATTTCTTTCTCAACTTTGATGGAATTTAAAACTCTATTGCTTACAAGATTAAATTTTGGGAGCCAAAATGAGTCTGTTATCAAATGAACATTTGTATGGGGAAAAAAATAAAGTTATAATTTTAACATTGAATAGGCTTTTGTCTGGTTTGTTCGATTGGGTAAAAGGTGCTCATTGGAAAGGATAGTCCCTTTATAATGACTTCATTTGAATCAATGTTGATAACCAAATGGGTTCCTTCAGGCTCTGCTCCGATTGGACCGTTACTACTCATCATGCAAATTATTGCTTCCTGAGGAGCCCAGTCTCGGGCTTGACATTAAATCAGCGACAAGGTTTGTACAGTGAGGGATAAAGTATTTGATCCCCTGACAAAGAAATGATCAGTCTATAGTTTTAGTGGTAGGTTTATGTGATCAGTGAGAGACAGAATAACAAAAACACTATGAATTGATTTGTATTTTAATGAGGGAAATAAGAATTTGACGCTTCGAGGCAGTTTGGAACCGAGGTCATTTAAGGGCTATGTGCTTCAGCGGTCCTGTTCTGTGAGCTTGTGTAGTCTACCACTTCGCGGCTAAGCCGTTGTTGCTCTTAGACATTTCCACTTCACAATAACTTAGTTGCCTGGGGCAACTCTATCAGGGCAGACATTTGTTGGAAAAGTGGCATCCTATGACGGTGCCACGTTTAAAAAAATAAAAAAACTGACCTCTTCAATAAGGGCCATTCTACTGCCAATGTTTGTCTATGGAGATTGCGTGGCTTTGTGCTCAATTTTCTATACCTGTCAGCAACAGGTGTGGCTGAAATATAATCCCCTAATTTGAAGGGGTCTCCACACCCATACAGCAGTATGTTCCAGGGCGTCTATATATGGGTGTAGAGACAAGGTACGTTCCAGGGTGTCTGTATTGCAGTGTCCACATGTAGTGTAATAAGTCTGTCATTGTGGATCCATCCTCAACCACCAGTTCCACATGGTTCTGACTGTCCTGCGGGGCTTTACCAGTTCCACATGGTTCTGACTATCCTGCGGGGCTTTACCAGTTCCACGTGGTTCTGACTGTCCTGCGGGGCTTTACCAGTTCCACATGGTTCTGACTGTCCTGCGGGGCTTTACCAGTTCCACATGGTTCTGACTGTCCTGCGGGGCTTTACCAGTTCCACATGGTTCTGACTGTCCTGCGGGGCTTTACCAGTTCCACATGGTTCTGACTGTCCTGCGGGGCTTTACCAGTTCCACATGGTTCTGACTGTCCTGCGGGGCTTTACCAGTCCCACATGGTTCTGACTGTCCTGCGGGGCTTTACCAGTCCCACATGGTTCTGACTATCCTGCGGGGCTTTACCAGTTCCACATGGTTCTGACTGTCCTGCGGGGCTTTACCAGTGCCACATGGTACTGAGGAAAATGACAAGTCATATTGGGACAGGTAAAATAAAATAAGACTACAAAACAAGTAGCATTGGGTCAAGTTGTAGTTTATTATTTCAGCATTACCATGGCAATGCAAACCAACCGTTGACTGGCAACAGACATGACTGTGTGGAGACACTAGGGTCAGATAATACCCAGAAAGCAACACGAGCCAGACACCCACCACAACCAGCCTAGAAGAACACATTAGTTCATATAACAGTGTTACAACAAGTTATGTAAGTTTAATACATACAACTCAGGACCATTGAATGGAAATACCCTGCATCAGTTTCACTGCTAATTAAGGCGATGACCAGCAGACGTTAATCAGGAACCGTCTGGCTCCTCCTGGAGCTGGCATGGTGTCTAACAGCGCTATGGAGAGGGTCATGAGCAAGCAGGTGGCACCATGGAAACACACGGAATGTGGCACCATGGAAACACACGGAATGTGGCACCATGGAAACACACGGAATGTGGCACCATGGAAACACACGGAATGTGGCACCATGGAAACACACGGAATGTGGCACCATGGAAACACACGGAATGTGGCACCATGGAAACACACGGAATGTGGCACCATGGAAACACACGGAATGTGGCACCATGGAAACACACGGAATGTGGCACCATGGAAACACACGAATGTGGCACCATGGAAACACACGGAATGTGGCACCACACGGAATGTGGCACCATGGAAACACACGGAATGTGGCACCATGGAAACACACGGAATGTGGCACCATGGAAACACACGGAATGTGGCACCATGGAAACACACGGAATGTGGCACCATGGAAACACACGGAATGTGGCACCATGGAAACACACGGAATGTGGCACCATGGAAACACACGGAATGTGGCACCATGGAAACACACGGAATGTGGCACCATGGAAACACACGGAATGTGGCACCATGGAAACACACGGAATGTGGCACCATGGAAACACACGGAATGTGGCACCATGGAAACACACGGAATGTGGCACCATGGAAACACACGGAATGTGGCACCATGGAAACACACGGAATGTGGCACCATGGAAACACACGGAATGTGGCACCATGGAAACACACGGAATGTGGCACCATGGAAACACACGGAATGTGGCACCATGGAAACACACGGAATGTGGCACCATGGAAACACACGGAATGTGGCACCATGGAAACACACGGAATGTGGAACGAGATGGAATGAAAAGAGACCAACTAAGAAACAAAGATCTGAAAAGAAAACTACGTTTTATCTTCATTTGAAAAACAAAACACAGCGACTGATCGTTCAGCGTCGTCTGGCCGTGCAGAGAACACAAACTCAAAACAAACCTCGTTCTACACTCAGGATGGTCTCAGATGGCACCCGGTTCCCTAGATGGTGAACGGGACAAACCCCAACAGTCACCATGCTTCAGCTGGAACCTAACGCTCCATCAACATCACTTAGAGAAAGGAAGATTAGAAACCGGGTGGTCTCCACCCTGGTATCAGGACTGTTATGCAATCTCAGATGGCACCTAAGGGCTGTTCCCTAGCCCTGAGCCATGGTATACTGGTCATATACCACCCCTCCCTCAGGCCTTAATGCTCAATTACAGTTTAGCAGAAAAGAAAGAGGATTCATTAGAACGAGGCTGCATTAAGGTGTGTAAGGAGTTATTACCCTTCTGGGATGGTCAAGACATCACTCAGACCCCTCCCTCTCCGCTGAGAGCTAGCCTATCGGCTCTGCTGCGACGCTACACCGCACAGCAGGACAGAGCTGCACTCGGCCTTACAGCCACAAGGGGCGCTAGAGAGCCCTGTTCTGTTTAACACTAGTGGTAGATGTGAGGAGAGAAGTCGTGTTTAAGCCCTCTTTGGAGGCTATATACAGGGTATTACGGTACTTTCCCCTCAGACTGCGGAGGGAGGGATGGAGAAGATGAAGTTGGTAAATGTGTACAGACTTGAGGGAAAGAGAAGTCCCAAATGACACCCTATTCCCAACCTAGTGCACTAGCCCAATAGAAAACCAGGTCATTAGTAGTGCACTACATAGGGAATAGGGTGCCATTTGGGAGACAAACGATGAGACTATCGTCTCAGTTGGCGAACGTCTGGCGCACCGTGTCGACGATGTGTTTGGCGCTGATGCCGTACAGGTCGAGTAACTCCTGAGGTTTTCCACTCCGGGGTATACGGTTCACCGCTAGTCGCGTCACGACGATACCAGGCTCCTCCCCTACTGCAGACAGCACCGCCTCCCCCAGACCCCCTGGACAAAGACACAGGGGTAAGACAAAACACACCACCCCAACGACAGAAGGGTTAAACACCGGATAAGAAGGGTTAACTGGAACAGTTAAACACCCACCCTCTCTGTAGTGGTCCTCCACGGTGATGATTCTCCCTCCGGTGGCGCGGGCGCTCGATACGATGGTGGCGGCATCCAGGGGCTTGATGGTGAACGGGTCAATCACACGGATGTTCACTCCTAAACACACACACACCAATGAGCCCAAAGTCTCGATCAAACAGCGTAAATTCTAGATGGTATATTATTAAAACCAAAAGGGCCTATATCCATTAGGTAAATTTCCGTCGGGAAGTTCATACCCCTCGACTTAAGCCACATTGTTGTTAAAGTCTGAATTCTTAATGAAATACATTCTCTCCTATCTACACACAATACCTCCAATGACAAAGTCAACAAGTAGACATTTTTTGCCACTTTGAAAATGAAATAAAAACCAGTTTACATTAAAAAAAATTAAATCACACCTTTGGCATACAGGGTATTACGGTACAGAGTCAATGTGGAGGCTATATACAGGGGGACATCCTGACCCTGGAGTCAATGGAGGCTATATACAGGGTATTACTGACCCAGAGTCAATGGAGGCTATATACAGGGTCCTGACCCTGAGTCAATGTGGAGGCTATATCCTGACCAGAGTCAATGGGAGGCTATATACAGGGTATTCCTGACCCAGAGTCAGTGTGGAGGCTATCCTGAGGGGTTACGGTATAGAGTCAATGTGGAGGCTATATACAGGGGGACATCCTGACCCTGGGTCGGAGGCCGGGGACATCCTGACCCTGGGTCGGAGGCCGGGGACATCCTGACCCTGGGTCGGAGGCCGGGGACATCCTGACCCTGGGTCGGAGGCCGGGGACATCCTGACCCTGGGTCAGAAGTCCTACTCTGAGCCACAATGTCAGGAAGACCAATTACTGTCAAAAGTCCAAATTGTGAAAAAGATCAGATGTGTCCCACCTGTGTAAACGCAGCCTATGAATAAGTGCCAGGGACACAGTTTGTGGTGTAATTCCCTGCCAGGCCACCAGGGGGTGCTCTTACCCTCGCTGGCCAGCTGGTCAGCAGCAGTCAGAGCTTCATGCAGAGTCACTCCAGCTCCAATCACAGTCACCTTGTCGCTGTCGGACTGACGTACCACCTTGGCCACGCCCACCTCAAACTTCTCGTCGGGGTCGTAGATCACCTTCAGTTCTGGTCTGGTGATGCGGATGAAACAGATTCCCTGAAATAGAGAGACATCCCAGGCTTAGTTCATATGTATATTTCTCATGGATTTGTATAGTGGTGTCTTATCTACAAGGTGGACTGTATGTAGAGGCTATAATGAAGGCTGACGAATGTATTCCTGTGTGTTCTGGTACCGGATACTAAAATCAGCCGCACCAAGACACACCTCTTAACAACTTCAGTTGCTGTGGCAACAAACTATTGTAGAGACAAGAATCACAACACCCGATGACCTCGCCAAGTGGCATGGATCTGTTGGTGTAATGACTACGGTGTTGGGTTGACAGTCGCTAGACCCCAGGATGGGGCTAGCCCGCCCCCCCCAGGATGGGGCTAGCCCGCCCCCCAGGATGGGGCTAGCCCCCCCCCCCCCCTCCTCCTCCAAAATTCACTATGTTGAACAGGTGTGGTTCTTACCTTGGTGTTAGCAGCCAGCTCGACAGACCTCTCGGCAGACACGCCATCGCTGGGGTAGAACAGAGTGCATGTTGGGATAGCGCGGAACATAGCAATGTCCTCCAACGCCATCTGGGAGGGGCCATCCTCACCTGGGGACAGGGAGCACAGTGTGATTGGTCGAAGGAAAGGGAAGTAGAGTTTGATTGGTCGAGGGACAGGTGAGATGAGACGCAGAGATCGACAGACAACACAGTACTGACCGATGGAGACGCCACAGTGAGACCCAGCCAGGTTGATGTTAGACTCGGAGACGGCGGCCATTCTGATGTGGTCGTAGGCCCTGGACAGGAAGGCAGCGAAGGTGCTGGCAAAGGCCACTGTGCGGTCTCTCGTGGCACAGCCAATCGCCACGCTCACCTAGACAACAATATTATTAAACTAGTCCTGTGTTTCACGGACCCGGGAGGGAACACTTAATGCATTGTAGATATGTTCTCCCCCAGCCTCCTACACCCATCTCACCATGTTCTCCCCCAGCCTCTTCCCTCCTACACCCATCTCACCATGTTCTCCCCCAGCCTCTCCCCTCCTACATCCATCTCACCATGTTCTCCCCTCTACTCTCCTAGCCTCTTCCCTCCTACATCCATCTCACCATGTTCTCCCCCAGCCTCTTCCCTCCTACATCCATCTCACCATGTTCTCCCCAGCCTCTTCCCTCCTACATCCATCTCACCATGTTCTCCCCCAGCCTCTTCCCTCCTACATCCATCTCACCATGTTCTCCCCCTCTTCCCTCCTACATCCATCTCACCATGCCTCTTCCCTCCTACATCCATCTCACCATGTTCTCCCCAGCCTCTTCCCTCCTACATCCATCTCACCATGTTCTCCCCAGCCTCTTCCCTCCTACATCCATCTCACCATGTTCTCCCCCAGCCTCTTCCCTCCTACATCCATCTCACCATGTTCTCCCCCTCTTCCTCTTCCCTCCTACATCCATCTCACCATGTTCTCCCCCAGCCTCTTCCCTCCTACATCCATCTCACCATGTTCTCCCCCAGCCTCTTCCCTCCTACATCCATCTCACCATGTTCTCCCCCAGCCTCTTCCCTCCTACATCCATCTCACCATGTTCTCCCCCAGCCTCTTCCCTCCTACATCCATCTCACCATGTTCTCCCCCAGCCTCTTCCCTCCTACATCCATCTCACCATGTTCTCCCCCAGCCTCTTCCCTCCTACATCCATCTCACCATGTTCTCCCCCAGCCTCTTCCCTCCTACATCCATCTCACCATGTTCTCCCCCAGCCTCTTCCCTCCTACATCCATCTCACCATGTTCTCCCCCAGCCTCTTCCCTCCTACATCCATCTCACCATGTTCTGCTCAGCGATGAAGCACTCTACGAAGCGTTCAGGGTAGGCCTTGTGGAACATCTCAGAGAAGGTAGAGTTCTTCATGTCAGCGTCCAGAGCTACCACCCTCGGACTGGACTGACCCAGTTTAGCCAGGGCCACGCCGTACGCCTTACGAGTAGCCACCTGGGGAGGAGAGAGGAGAGGGGGTTAACTGCGTATCCCCCTCTTTGCAGGGGCGTGAGTGTCTCTCTCTGCGGAGGAGCGGTGATTCACCTTATCCCCAATCTTGTAGTTGGGCGGGGAGGGCAGGCTGATAGGTGAGAGGTCAGCGGGGGCGGTATCTTCTTTAGGTAGCTCGGGGCAGACGGTGTTGTTGGGGTTCTGAATCTGAGCCGCCAAGTCTTTGATGGCCTCCTCGGCCCGGTCTTTAGGCATGGGCTTCCCATGCCAGTTCTCCATATCCTCAATGCCTGTAGAAGAGGAATCAGAGGTAGTCATTTATTTAGCTTGAAATGCTTACTTACAAGCCCTTAAACAACAATGCAGAGTTCTAACAACTGGTCAAAGAGAGCTGTGCGTCCTCCGAAACACAACTGCACTGTTTCTTAGCACACTGCCCACGTAACCCGGGAGGCGGTGTAACTTTAGACCGTCCCTTCGCCCATACCCAGACGCAAACCAGGGACCCTCTGCACACAACAGTCACCCACGAAGCATCGTTACCCATCGCTCCACAAAAGCCGCGGCCCTTGCAGAGCAAGGGGAACTACTACTTCAAGGTCTCAGAGCAAGTGACGTCACCGATTGAAACGCCATTTAGCGCGTACCACCGCTAACTAAGCTAGCCGTTTCACATCCGTTAGACCAGCCACACCGATGTGTCGGAGGAAACACCGTGTAAGAGTGCATGTAGCCAGCCCGCCACAGGAGTCGCTAGAGCACGATGGGACAAGGAAACCCTCTTCCTAACCCGGGCCAAACCCTCTTCCTAACCCGGGCCAATTGTGCGCCGCCTCATGGGTCTCCCAGTCACACAGCCTGGGATCAAACCCGGGTCTTGTCTAAAGAAGTGCTTGAGGTGTGACCTTTGTGCCAATCGGGATGATTCCCTCCCATACCAGTCTCTCTCCCCCATACCTTTGAGTCCTCTGCCCTTGAAGGTCTTGGCCAGGATCATAGTGGGTTTCCCCTTCACCTGCTGGGCCTGCCACAGAGCTTTACACAGCTCCTCAACGTCATGACCATCCACCACATACGTGTTCCACCTACACACACACACACACACACACACTTAAAGAATTAGAGACCGTACGGAAAACTGATAGAAGAGAGCAGGAGTTGCAAGAGAGGCGCGAAGGAGAAGAGGGAGGGGTACCGACCCGAACGCTTCGCAGCGCTTGCGGTAAACGTCCATGTCGTGTTTGAGAGGAGCAGGTTCACTCTGTCCCAGGCGGTTAACGTCGATAACAGCCACCAGGTTATCCAGGTTGTAGTGGGAACCGAACGCCATGGCTTCCCAGACAGCACCTTCTGAACACTCCCCATCACCCATCATGCAGTACACACGGTAACTAGGGAGAGAGAAAATACATATTCATAAACAGATTGTCATTAAAAAACATATATATACACATTTCACACAAGACACCTATTCAAGATGGCACCAGTCATTAAAGTGCTTCATTTGAGCCAGATCCTGCGGGACCTGTTTGGCCAGAGCCGGTAAAAGTAGATTGTCAGCCCGGGCCTGATAGTCTAAGAGCGGATTCAGGTTGGTCCGACCCTTGCTTATGGTTTGCGTAAACATTGTTACTTATGCTTGAGACCAACACGTGGCCATGGCTGAGAGAAGCATGTACCTCTCACAGAACTAGAATTTCAATTCATTTGATTTCCTTATAGAATCATAGCTGTGCGGAGGGTTCTGGAGGAGACTCCGATCAATCCAAATACATAGAATAACTTGTCTGTTCAGAAAGACAACACAAGGCTCTTTTAAAGCTCAACACCCTCTGTGGGTGCCCCTTAACCTTCTGAGAACATCACAGCTGGGTGACAGGTGCTTTAAGGGATAGTGTCTAGGCTTGAGGATGTACGTGTGTGTGTGTGTGTGTGTGTACCTGGACTTGTCGAAGTGTTTCCCAGTGTAGGCCATCCCGCAGGCGGCCCCAAGCCCCTGTCCCAGAGACCCCGTTGCCACGTCAACAAACTCCAGTTTCTGTAGAACAGTCAGAGTTAGTCAAACCTGGAGCTGGACCATGTTCATTAAGGCATCTGCACTGAAAATGTTTCAAAACATTTTGCAACTGTAGGAAACACAAGGTAGTCCCTTCCAGTTTGGCAGTTCTTTCGTTTTGAACCTAATGAACAATTTCTCAGTACATAGGGGTCAGGGGTTACTTACAGGTGTGGGGTGACCCTCCAGGTCAGAGTCGAGCTTCCTCAGGTTGATCAGGTCGGCCTCCTTCACAAAGCCCGCCTCCGCCCAGGCAGCGTACAGGATTGGTGCAGCATGACCCTAGAGGAACACAGCAGCCAAATCAGAACACTGTACACGACACAGAGGGGAGCATGGGAAATGTAGTGCAAATGAAAGAGAACCCTTGACAGGTGAACCGTGTGGGGGAGAGAACGTAAGCGTGTCTGGGGGAGAGAACGTAAGCGTGTCTGGGGGAGAGAACGTAAGCGTGTCTGGGGAGAGAACGTGTCTGGGGAAGAACGTGCGTGTCTGGGGGAGAGAACGTAAGCGTGTCTGGGGAGAGAACGTAAGCGTGTCTGGGGAGAGAACGTAAGCGTGTCTGGGGGAGAGAACGTAAGCGTGTCTGGGGGAGAGAACGTAAGCGTGTCTGGGGGAGAGAACGTAAGCGTGTCTGGGGGAGAGAACGTAAGCGTGTCTGGGGGAGAGAGACAGAATCACCTTAGACAGCACGAAGCGGTCGTTGCACTGGTTGCGTGGGTCAGCAGCTTTGTAACGCATGGTGTGGAAGAACAGCACAGACATCAGCTCTGCTGCACTGCAACATGTGGTGGGGTGACTGGACAGAGAGAGAGAGAGAGAGAGAGGTAGAGAGAGAGGGCAGAGAGACAGGTAGAGAGAGGGCAGAGAGACAGAGAGGTAGAGAGAGAGAGAGGGCAGAGAGACAGAGGTAGAGAGAGAGAGGGCAGAGAGAGAGCGAGAGGGCAGAGAGAGAGGTAGAGAGAGAGAGGGCAGTCTGTTAGTGAAACGTGACATCACAACCAGCTGTTAACGGCAACTCAAACCATCACGTTAGAGTTGCACAGTCGCAAAGTATTCAGACACCTTGACTTCTTCAACATCGTTATGTTACAGCCTTATTCTAAAATGGATTAAATCAAATGTCCTCAATCTACACACAATACATTAATGACAAAGCGAACAGGTTTAGAAGTTTTTGCAAATGTATAAAATTAAACATGGAAATGCCTTATTTACGTAAGTATTCAGACCCTTTGCTAGGAGACTAAATTGAGCTCAGGTGCATCCTGTTTCCATTGAACATCCTTGAGATGTTTCTACAACTTGATTGGAGTCCAGCTGTGATAAATTCAATTGATTGGACATGATTTGGAAAGGCACACACCTGTCTATATAAAGTTCTACAGTTGACAGTGCATGTCAGAGCAAAAACCAAGCCACGAGGTTGAAGGAATTGTCTGTAGAGCTCCGAGACAGGATTGTGTCGAGGCACAGATCTGGGGAAGGGTACCAACACGTCTGCAGCATTGAAGGTCCCCAAGCACACAGTGGCCTCCATCGTTCAATGGAATAAGTTTGGAACCACCAAGTCCCTTCCTAGAACTGGCCGCCCGGCCAAACTGAGCAATCAGTGGAGAAGGGCATTGGTCAGGGAGGTGACCAAGAACCTGAAGCTCACTCTGATAGAGCTCCTCTGTGGAGATGCCCAAACCAGATGGATGGTGTATCGCTGCAGAATGCTGTGGTAGCCATGCTGGTTAAGTGTGCCTTGAATTCCAAATAAATCAGACCGTGTCACGAGCAAAGCACCCCCACACCTCCTCCATGCTTCACTATGGGAACCACACATGAAGAGATCCGTTCAACTACTGAGTTTCACAAAGACATAAGGTTGGAACCAAAAATTTGAACTCAGACCAAAAAGGACAGATTTCCACCAGTCTAATGTCCATTGCTCGTGTTTCTTGGCCCAAGCAAGTCTCTTCTTCTTATTGGTGTCTTTAAGTAGTGGTTTATTCACAGCAATTCGACCACAAAGACCTGATTCACAGTTGATGTTGAGCTGTGTCTGTTACTTGAACTCTGTGAAGCGTTTATTTGGGCTGCTATCTGAGGCTAGTAACTCTAATGAATGTATCCTCTGCAGCAGAGGTAACTCTGGGTCTTCCAGTCCTGTGGCGGTCCTCATGAGAGACAGTTTCATCATAGCGCCTGATGGTTTTCGTGACTGCGGTTGAAGAAACTTTCAAAGTTCTTGAAATAATCTGAGACATCCACAAACGGAACCAAATACTTCACTACGCTTTGGTTCCCTAAAACGCAGGGGTACGAAAAGTCTAAACGGTTCACCAGATATGAAAATACACTCAAATTCAATCTGAAAAGGCTGCACGCGTCTTCTCTAATCCAAAGTGCTGGAGTACAGAGACAAAAACAACAACAGGTCACTGTCCCAACACTTGGAGCTCACTGTATATTTTCCCAGGGAAGACAACACTGAGTACAAGCAGCAAGTCCCTGGACTTTGTGAGGGAGACAGAGACATCATACCCAGGAGACACTTGAGCAGGACAGTCTCTCCACAGAGAAGCCAAGTCGTGTTGTAACAGGTATTTGCAGAGTAGTGGTGGGTTAGAATGTTACAAAACCTGGCAGTTTTGAAAAAAAAAAAGCCATGCATTGACTAATACTATCGCTACTTCCTGTAATCTCACACGTCGTTGGCCAATAGCATATCTACTTCCTGATAACCCTGAACATGTCAACACTCCACTCCTTATGGGGGTCATTCAGTGGATTGTGTATCTGTGTAACATCTGCTGAAACAGAAAAGTTTAGTCAAAGTTCCCACTAAAATACTGACAGCTGAAGCATTTGAAAAAAATAAAATAACACTTTCGAGTTTGTAAAAGCAGTTCTGATTGACAAAAAAAATAAAATAGGTTAGTTCTTACATCTGTGCAGAAGAGGACCAATAAAGTCTCCTGCCATGATGAAAAAACGACGAGGCAGACCAGGCTTGCGGTCAATACGACAGAACGGTGTACAATGTGGAATTGAACAGAAATGGTACAGAACAGCCAGTTGAGGCGTTATTATGGTGGCCTATATGTTGTGCTGGACGAGTTCCACCAGATAGTCCTCCTTAAAATGACCAGGCCACAACCACCACACGGGAGAAATCAAACCTCAAAAAGGGTTGTCAAACGTGTCATTTCATACAAACCACCTGGAAACATAAAACTGAACGCACCCCAGGTCCGCCTATAGGTCGACTTCTAAAAACAGGCTACTCTTCATTTCTAGAAGAAAAGCCTAAACCTGATAAACCATGATTCCCTTCCAGGGAAGGTTATTTGTTTTCCTTGTGGGCGAACTGTCTGAATTACCAGGAAGTGACTAAAAAAATAAAAATGTAACTTGGTAATAACAGGTTAGTCTTCACCATACTTCAAACGTGTTCCCTTTTCTGGACAGCATATGAGGTGTGCAATCACAGCCAGTCAGGAGGACGAAGAGGAGCCACATAAGCCATCTGTCTGGTTCCTCCCCCTTGTTCAGACTAAAGGAGCTGGACAAGGTGAGCCTGCTCTGAGGAGGTCTCATTGGGTAGGTGACGTTTATTACTGAAAACAGGGAGAAAGTTCCAGAAAATACCCCATCTTAGGGAAGAAAAAAACATTTACATGTTTAGATAGGAGGTTTAAGGGAGAAAAAAATAAATAACTTAAATGATTGTAAGCTTTTAACAGGACAAACGCAACAGGTTCTCTTTTCCAGTGATAAAGACATGGATGTCTCATAGTATGGTTTGCAAAATGGATCAGCTTTAAGCACGGTAATGTTTTGGCATTCAGGTTCAAAAAGTCATTTCCCAACCACTTCTTCCATAGGCAAGCAAATGTATGGAAAGTTGTGTTTAAACCACAGAAAATGCTGTCCACTAACAAAATACGTCACCCATAAACTGAAACAGTGTAAGATAAGTGTACAATATAATAACATAGCTATGTATTGTAGTAGTCACTAACTAAATCAATGATTTGGTGAATGGTAGCCTAGGCATAATCAAAATTCTACTCCTAATCTAGGCTGATATATTTGGGAAGTAGGCTAGACCGATTTAACCCATTAATCCCCAACGTGGTGTTTATTTAAGCCACAGGCAGCTTACGTTATCACATAAGCAGGAAAGTGAACTAGTGCAGAATCGGGGCTGGATACTGTTGATGACAGACCAGGAAGTGATCAACCAGGAAGTGATCAACCAGTTGGTGTTCGTACCTGAAAGTGATCATAGACCCTAATGAGGAAATGGTCATCTTACGAACTGAAAAGAAGCCAATCATAAAACATTATTTCTGTCTAAGAAAGCCTCATCTAAGCCACAGGTGAGGTTCTCTCTACCTAATGTTGTAAGCCGTAAACACATACAGTAAAATCTGGGCTGGAAAGATACCGTCTCAATCTGCATCTTCGTTAAAGCGAGAACTACATTTAATTCTGAGGAACGGTGGAGTTGCTTTCACCTGGTCCCAGATCAGTCTGCTCTCTTACCAACTCAATAGTGACAAGGAGTTGGCATCACGACAGCTGACAGACTGGCTAGAGCTGCTCTGGGTTGACAAAGTTACCCTTCGATAGGGACAATTATTTTGGAGCCCTTCACTACTGTCCCACACACTAACAGAATGTAGATTATACTAACATATATATGCAATAAATTTAAAAAATGTCTGGTCAAAATGTATTGCACTCTAGCCTACATAGTGAATAGGTTGCAATTTCAGGCACATAAAACCACATTAGTGTCCCCTTCTTTCCCCACGCAGTGACAAACACGTTCAGAATGTCATGTTGAGAAATGAACCACTTCTGTACTGTGGCAACAATGGTGAGAAGTGTAGTTCGACTTGGCTTAAATACTTCTCTGTAATGAGACAGGAGCCCAACTTTAAGTGTATTTACAGCAACACCCCTGTGCTGCAGGTAGCCAGAGCAGAAAAGCTAGTCCATGACTAAGCAAATTCCAAGCTTGAAGAGAGAACAGTTCATGCGGAACAAAAGGGCATTTCTAACACCCCCCCAACACACTCATCCTTTATTCAGTATTTTACTAGGATGCTGTCTGGACGCATGGTGGGACTCAATCTTTAAATTCAAAGGCAGAAGGCCACCACAAGACCCGCAGATCTCTCCATGTGATGGGTTACCTTTGATAAAAATATAAATATATGATATGGTCATGATGCCAGTGGTGTATTCAATTCCTCTGATTCGGTTTAACGGAAGCAAACCGGGAGGGACAATTGAAAACGCTAAAACAGTTGCAAAAAAGTGGATGAATATAGCCAGATTCTATCTAATCAAAGTGAACCAAAAGTAAGAATTGACGATGCATCCATAAAATGTACTGTCATTTAAAGGATACCAGTTTTACGCAGATATCTAGGTAGCTAATATTAGCTAGGTAACATGTAACAAATTACCAGAGCTGACAACACACACGCATTCGACTCAGTCACGCATTGAAAAGTAATGTTATTTGTCTAATTAGTTCATTATCAGCGCGTTATCAACTGTGCTCAAAAACAACGTTTAGAAATCGGGAGCATCTGCACTTTAACATGAGGAGCGGAACATTGAAGCATATGACTGGTCCAGTTGTGGAAAACGTTTAACCCAGAAGTGTACATTATAGAGGGGGGGGGGTATAGAAAACAATCATTGGGTTGGGGTGTAGGGGCTGATTGACGTCATCTTGTATTCTCCTTCAACTACCAGACATAAACAACCTGAATATTGATATTCATTACATTTTTCCTTTAAGGTTGAGTGGATGGAGAAATGAATTGTAAAAACAAGAACATTTTTCAAACACCAAGCACTTGGGAAACATATCGCAAGTGGCCAACCCTCCTTGAGAAACCATTTTAAGAGAGAGAGAGTTCACCCAAATGAAAGTGTTTGTGTCCTTACATTGAAAGCAGTCTATGGACAAGGAGACAGAACTTATGACCTGGTTACAGCCATTAAATATTATAGTTTCATGAGCAGAGTCTTGGTGGAGTCGTAACACTCCCCAGAATGTGTCACAAAACGTTACACCTGAGAACAAGGATAAATCCCTTCTTCCAACAGTTTCTACCATTTACCCGTCTCATTACTGTCGGAATAAAATGTCAAACCCAATATCTTAAGAAAAAAAAAAGAATAACTCAGTCGTCAAATGTTGAGTTTATTTAAATGTTGAACGCATCCCGAAAACACCTGTCCCGTGGTTATATCCTCCCCATCTAGGGGTGGTGCCAGGAGCAATGAAATACAACTAGCAAACCTCACGCCAAGATTCAGCCCTGAATTACACCTGGAAAGGGAAACGTTGTGTACTTGGTTTAACTAACTAGTTAATTGGTTGGCTTAATAACCAACTAGCTAAACCAACGACAACTACCCGTTTTGACGACAGTCAGCCCATGAATTGCAGCACGTCCACGCAACTATTACAGCTGCAGCCCCGTTCAGTTCAATGTATCATGTCAGCAAGTAAGATACATTACGAAACGTTCATTAATCTGCTTCCCGTTTACTTTTTAAAACTTACCCGGAGTTGGAGGCGCACGTTGCCTTGACGGAGTTGATCCGCAGCTTGTTAGCGATGTCTTTCAGACCCTGCAAAGTCTTCTCGTCGGGTTTATGGTAGCTAGCCATGGCTGAGATAACGGAGACCGCTTGGTAAATGACAAACACGGGTCTTTTTTTTGTTTTTTTTTTTTTTTGAAGAGCTGGTTCAACTCGGGAGACGAGCTGAGCATTCAAGGGATGCTACAAACGAGGAGGACAAGGAAGGAGACGGGTTTATATTGAATTATCCTGGCTGCCGTACAAGGAACTGGGCGGCTCGGCTGTGGACGCCCACCGCACCTTTTCATTGGTTGAGGCGCGTTCTCATTCCACTACGCTCGACACAACGTAGCCTGCGTGATTAAACGTCAGCACGTACACGTAACAGCTATTATATTTATTTAGCTGCAATATTATAATTGATTAAATGTATATAGCGCTTTTCATAACAAACAAAAAAAAGCAAAAAACAACAACCAATACATCATGAGTAGCCTATCGTTGTCTAGCTCAACCATTGTTGATGAAGAGGAGTCTGGTGACGATCATGTAGAGGGCTACACTGGGAATCAGCCTGAGTCATGTAGAGGGCTACACTGGGAACCAGCCTGAGTCATGTAGAGGGCTACACTGGGAACCAGCCTGAGTCATGTAGAGGGCTACACTGCGAATCAGCCTGAGTCATGTAGAGGGCTACACTGGGAATCAGCCTGAGTCATGTAGAGGGCTACACTGGGAACCAGCCTGAGTCATGTAGAGGGCTACACTGGGAATCAGCCTGAGTCATGTAGAGGGCTACACTGGGAACCAGCCTGAGTCATGTAGAGGGCTACACTGGGAACCAGCCTGAGTCATGTAGAGGGCTACACTGGGAACCAGTCTGAGTCATGTAGAGGGCTACACTGGGAATCAGCCTGAGTCATGTAGAGGGCTACACTGGGAATCAGCCTGAGTCATGTAGAGGGCAACACTGGGAACCAGCCTGAGTCATGTAGAGGGCTACACTGGGAATCAGCCTGAGTCATGTAGAGGGCTACACTGGGAACCAGCCTGAGTCATGTAGAGGGCTACACTGGGAACCAGCCTGAGTCATGTAGAGGGCTACACTGGGAATCAGCCTGAGTCATGTAGAGAGCTACACTGGGAACCAGCCTGAGTCATGTAGAGGGCTACACTGGGAACCAACATGAGTCATGTAGAGGGCTCACTGGGAACCAACATGAGTCATGTAGAGGGCTACACTGGGAATCAGCCTGAGTCATGTAGAGGGCTACACTGGGAACCAGCCTGAGTCATGTAGAGAGCTACACGGAACCAGCCTGAGTCATGTAGAGGGCTACACTGGGAACCAGCCTGAGTCATGTAGAGAGCTACACTGGGAACCAGCCTGAGTCATGTAGAGGGCTACACTGGGAAGCAACATGAGTCATGTAGAGGGATACACTGGGAACCAGTCTGAGTCATGTAGAGGGCTACACTGGGAACCAGCCTGAGTCATGTAGAGGGCTACACTGGGAACCAGCCTGAGTCATGTAGAGGGCTACACTGGGAATCAGCCTGAGTCATGTAGAGGGCTACACTTGGAACCAGCCTGAGTCATGTAGAGGGCTACACTGGGAATCAGCCTGAGTCATGTAGAGGGCTACACTGGGAACCAGCCTGAGTCATGTAGAGGGCTACACTGGGAACCAGCCTGAGTCATGTAGAGGGCTACACTGGGAACCAGCCTGAGTCATGTAGAGGGCTACACTTGGAACCAGCCTGAGTCATGTAGAGGGCTACACTGGGAACCAGTCTGAGTCATGTAGAGGGCTACACTGGGAATCAGCCTGAGTCATGTAGAGGGCTACACTGGGAACCAGCCTGAGTCATGTAGAGGGCTACACTGGGAATCAGCCTGAGTCATGTAGAGGGCTACACTGGGAACCAGCCTGAGTCATGTAGAGGGCTACACTGGGAATCAGCCTGAGTCATGTAGAGGGCTACACTGGGAACCAGCCTGAGTCATGTAGAGCTACACTGGGAACCAGCCTGAGTCATGTAGAGGGCTACACTGGGAACCAGCCTGAGTCATGTAGAGGGCTACACTGGGAATCAGCCTGAGTCATGTAGAGGGCTACACTGGGAACCAGCCTGAGTCATGTAGAGGGCTACACTGGGAACCAGCCTGAGTCATGTAGAGGGCTACACTGGGAACCAGCCTGAGTCATGTAGCTTCTGGACTTCCTTCACAGTGTTTGGCACCCACTTGGGTGATACCTCAGCAGCTCTGGGCACCAGAAAGCTCACCACACACAGTTCAGACTAGTAGCCAGGCGTCCTCACTACGAGCCATCTGCCTCAGCAGCTCTGGGCACCAGAAAGCTCACCACACACAGTTCAGACTAGTAGCCAGTCGTCCTCACTACGAGCCATCTGCCTCAGCAGCTCTGGGCACCAGAAAGCTCACCACACACAGTTCAGACTAGTAGCCAGTCGTCCTCACTACGAGCCATCTGCCTCAGCAGCTCTGGGCACCAGAAAGCTCACCACACACAGTTCAGACTAGTAGCCAGTCGTCCTCACTACGAGCCATCTGCCTCAGCAGCTCTGGGCACCAGAAAGCTCACCACACACAGTTCAGACTAGCAGCCAGTCGTCCTCACTACGAGCCATCTGCCTCAGCAGCTCTGGGCACCAGAAAGCTCACCACACACAGTTCAGACTAGTAGCCAGTCGTCCTCACTACGAGCCATCTGCCTCAGCAGCTCTGGGCACCAGAAAGCTCACCACACACAGTTCAGACTAGTAGCCAGTCGTCCTCACTACGAGCCATCTGCCTCAGCAGCTCTGGGCACCAGAAAGCTCACCACACACAGTTCAGACTAGTAGCCAGCCTCAGCCCTGCATTCCTTTGCTGCTCCCATTCCTCTCAAGTTTCAGGTGACTTTTCAATTGATGTTTTCAAAAGATCAGGAACCAGCATCCAATATGTAACCGCAGATAGAACAATGAGCAAATAAATCTCTGATGTAATTTTTTGGGTGACTCGACCAAATTCACACAGAAATGTGTTATAGATATGTCATTCTCATTGAAAGCAAGTCTAAGAAGCGGTCGATCTGTTCTATGTGAGCTATTTCAATGCTTTCCTTGCTTATGTTTAGTTTTTGCGTCTTTTACTGTGGGTTTTGTACACCAGCTTCAAACAGCTGAAAATACACTATTTTTGGTTATGGAAAAAAGTGGTTTGGATGGTACAATGATTTTCTGCACTAAATTTGCTTGTTTTGTCACAAACTGAAAATAAGCCAAATTATCATATTTTTGTATAATTTTTGGGGGGTGATTTTTGCATAGTGCATCTTTAAAGCAATTCAAAATATACATTACAGAAAAATCAATGTGTAAACAACGGAGTACACAAACATTACAAACAGTCAGGAGAATACAGACAACAATCTAGCTGGTCGTCATAGTAACTACAGCCACAAATGTCTTAACCCAGCCAATTTCTACAATTTTCTTATTTTTTATTTAACCTTTATTTAACTAGGCATGTCAGTTAAGAACAAATTCTTATTTACAATGACGGCCTACCAAAAGACAAAATGATGGAGGCTGGGATTTTAAAAAAATATATATATATATATATATATATATATATATATATATAGGACGAATCACACATCACAACAAGAGAGACAACACAACAGGACATACAGAGAGACCTAAGACAACACAGCATAGCAGCAACACAACATGACAACATAGCATGGTAGCAACACAACATGACAACAACATGGTAGCAACACAACATGGTAGCAGCACAAAACAGGGTACAAACATTATTGGGCACAGACAACAGCACAAAGGGCAAGAAGGTAGAGACAACAATACATCACACAAAGCAGCCACAACTGTCAGTAAGAGTGTCCATGATTGAGTCTTTGAATGAAGAGATTGAGAAACAAACTGTCCAGTTTGAGTGTTTGTTGCAGCTCGTTCCAGTCGCTAGCTGCAGCGAACTGAAAAGAGGAGCGACCCATGGATATGTGTGCTCTAGGTTCCTTTAACAGAATGTGTCTGGCAGAACAGGTGTTCTGCCCCAGGTGTCTTTCACGACTCTGACGAGCCCGAGGCAGAGGATATACGGCTCCCTCGGGAACAGGCCCCGACCCCGGTGATCTGAGTGAAGAGGAGGCGGAGAAAGAGAGGCCGGAGGGCGGGCCTTCTGAGGAGTAGGAGGAGTCGTGGCTGAATGACGACAATATCAACATACATCTGGCTGGTTATACGCTGTACCGACAGGATAGAACAGTGGCGTCTGGTAAGACAAGGGGCAGCGGACTATGTATTTTTGTGAACAACAGCTGGTACACGATATCTAAGAAAGTGTCAAGCCATTGCTCGCCTGAGTTAGAGTTTCTCATGATAAGCTGCTGACCACACTATCTACCTAGAGAGTTTTCGTCTATATTCTTTGTAGCTGTTTACATACCACCTCAGTCAGAGGCTGGCACCAAGATAGCATTGAATGAGCTGTATTCCGCCATAAGCAAACAAGAAAACGCTCACCCAGAGGCGGCGCTCCTACTAGCCAGGGACTTTAATGCAGGGAAACTTAAATCTGATTTACCTCATTTCTATCAACATGTTAAATGTGCAACCAGAGAGAAAAACAACTCTGGACCACCTTCAGTCCACACACAAAGACGCATACAAAACTCTCCCCCGCCCTCCATTTGGTAAATCTGTCCATAATTCTATCCTCCTGATTCCTGCTTACAAGCAAAAATTAAAGCAGGAAGCACCAGTGACTAGATCAATAAAAAAAGTGGTCAGATGAAGCAGATGCTAAACTACAGGACTGTTTTGCCATCACATACTGGAATATGTTCCGATATTCCTCCAATGGCATTGAGGAGTATACCACCACATCTGTCATTGGTTTCATCAATAAGTGCATCGATAATGTCGTCCCCACAGTGACCGTACGTACATACCCCAACCAGAAACCTTGGATTACAGGCAGCATCCACACTGAGCTAAAGGCTAGAGCTGCCGCTTTTAAGGAGCGTGACACTAACCCGGAAGCTTATAAGAAATCCCGCTATGCCCTCCGACGAGCCATCAAACAGGCAAAGATCGAGTCGTACTACACCAGCTCTGATGCTCGTCGGATGTGGCAGGGCCTGTAAACCATTACACACTACAAAGGGAAGCACAGCCGAAAGCTGCCCAGTGACACGAGCCTACTGGACGAGCTAAACCACTTCTATGCTCCCTTCAAGGCAAATAACACTGAAACATGGATGAGAGCACCAGCTGTACAGGAAGACTGTGTGATCACTCTCTCCGCAGCCGATGTGAGTAAGACCTTTAGACAGGTCAACATTCACAAGGCCGCAGGGCCAGACGGATTACCAGGACGTGTACTGCGAGCATGCGCTGACCAACTAGCAAGTGTCTTCACTGACATTTTCAACCTCTCCCTGTCCGAGTCTGTAGTATCAACATGTTTTAAGCAGACCACCATAGTGCCTGTGCCCAAAAACACTAAGGTAACCTGCCTAAATGACTAATGACCTGTAGCACTCACGTCTGTAGCCATGAAGTGCTTTGAAAGGCTGGTCATGGCTCACATCAACACCATCATCCCAGAAACCCTAGACCCACTCCAATTTGCATACCGCCCCAACAGATCCACAGATGATGCGGTCTCTATTGCACTCCACACTGCCCTTTCCACCTGGACAAAAGGAACACCTATGTGAGAATGCTATTCATTGACTACAGCTCAGCGTTCAACACCATAGTGCCCTCAAAGCTCATCACTAAGCTAAGGATCCTGGGACTAAACACCTCCCTCTGCAACTGGATCCTGGACTTCCTGATGGGCCGCCCCCAGGTGGTGAGGGTAGGTAACACCACATGCACCACGCTGATCCTCAACACAGGGGCCTCTCAGGGGTGCGTTCTCAGCCCCCTCCTGTACTCCCTGTTCACACGACTGCACGGCCAGGCACGACTCTAACACCATCATTAAATTTGCCGATGACACAACAGTGATAGGCCTGATCACCGACAATGACGAGACAGCCTATAGGGAGGAGGTCAGAGACCTGGCCGTGTGGTGTCAGAACAACAACCTCTCCCTCAACGTGATCAAGAATAAGGAGATGATTGTGGACTACAGGAAAAAGAGGACCGAACAGGCCCCCATTCAAATCAACGGGGCTGCAGTGGAGCAGGTTGAGAGCTTCAAGTTCCTTGGTGTCCACATCACCAACAAACTATCACGGTCCAAGCACACCATGACAGTCGTGAAGAGGGCACGACAAAACCTATTCCCCTTCAGGAGACTGAAAAGATTTGGCATGGGTCCTCAGATCCTCAAAAGGTTCTACAGCTGCACCATCGAGAGCATCCTGACTGGTTGCATCACTGCTTGGTATGGAAACTGCTCGGCCTCCGACCGCAAGACACTACAGAGGGTAGTGCGTACGGCGCAGTACATCACTGGGGCAAAGCTTCCTGCCATCCAGGACCTCTATACCAGGCGGTGTCAGAGGAAGGCCCTGAAAATGTAAAAAGACTCCAGCCACCCTATTCATAGACTGTTCTCTCTGCTACCGCACGGCAAGCGGTACCGGAGTGCCAAGTCTAGGTCCAAGAGGCTTCTAAACAGCTTCTAACCCCAAGCCATAAGACTCCTGAACATCTAGTCAAATGGCTCACATCGGTAACAAGTACATACTACCTCAACTAACTGGTTCCCTCACACATTGACTCTGTACCGTAACACCCTGTATATAGCCTCCACTTTGACTCTGTAACGGTACCCCCTGTATATAGCCTCCACATTGACTCTGTACCGTAACACCCTGTATATAGAGTCCACATTGACTCTGTACCGTAACACCATGTATATAGCCTCCACATTGACTCTGTACCGTAACACCCTGTATATAGCCTCCACATTGACTCTGTACCATAATACCCTGTAGATAGCCTCCACATTGACTCTGTACCGTAATACCCTGTATATAGCCTCCACATTGACTCTGTACCATAAAACCCTGTATATAGCCTCCACTTTGATTCTGTACCGGTACCCCTGTATATAGCCTCCACATTGACTCTGTACCGGTACCCCCTGTATATAGCCTCCACATTGACTCTGTACCGGCACCCTGTATATAGCCTCCACATTGACTCTGTACCGGTACCCCTGTATATAGCCTCCACATTGACTCTGTACCGTAACACCCTGTATATAGCCTCCATATTGACTCTGTACCGTAACACCCTGTATGTAGCCTCCACACTGACTCTGTACCGTAACACCCTGTATATAGCCTCCAAATTGACTCTGTACCGTAATACCCTGTATATAGCCTCCACATTGACTCTGTACGGGCACCCCTGTATATAGCCTCCACATTGACTCTGTACCGTAACACCCTGTAGATAGCCTCCACATTGACTCTGTACCGTAACACCCTGTATATAGCCTCCACATTGACTCTGTACCGTAACACCCTGTATATAGCCTCCACATTGACTCTGTACCGTAACACCCTGTATATAGCCTCCACATTGACTCTGTACCGTAACACCCTGTATATAGCCTCCACTTTGACTCTGTACCGTAATAGCCTGTATATAGCCTCCACATTGACTCTGTACCGTAACACCCTGTATATAGCCTCCACATTGACTCTGTACCGTAATACCCTGTATATAGCCTCCACATTGACTCTGTGCCATAATACCCTGTAGATAGCCTCCACATTGACTCTGTACCATAATACCCTGTAGATAGCCTCCACATTGACTCTGTACCGTAATACCCTGTAGATAGCCTCCACATTGATTCTGTACCGGTACCCCTGTATATAGTCTCCACATGGACTCTGTACCGGTACGCCCTGTATATAGCCTCCACATTGACTCTGTACTGGTACCCCCTGTATATAGCCTCCACATTGACTCTGTACCGGCACCCCCCTGTATATAGCCTCCACATTGACTCTGTACCGGTACCCCCTGTATATAGCCTCCACATTGACTCTGTACCGTAATACCCTGTATATAGCCTCCACATTGACTCTGTACCGTAATACCCTGTATATAGCCTCCACATTGACTCTGTACCCGCACCCCCTGTATATAGCCTCCACATTGACTCTGTACCGTAATACCCTGTATATAGCCTCCACATCGACTCTGTACCGTAATACTCTGTATATAGCCTCCACATTGACTCTGTACCATAATACCCTGTATGTAGCCTCCACACTGACTCTGTACCGTAACACCCTGTATATAGCCTCCAAATTGACTCTGTACCGTAATACCCTGTATATAGCCTCCACATTGACTCTGTACGGGCACCCCCTGTATATAGCCTCCACATTGACTCTGTACCGTAACACCCTGTATATAGACTCCACATTGACTCTGTACCGTAACACCCTGTATATAGCCTCCACATTGACTCTGTACCGTAACACCCTGTATATAGCCTCCACATTGACTCTGTACCATAATACCCTGTAGATAGCCTCCACATTGACTCTGTACCGTAATACCCTGTATATAGCCTCCACATTGACTCTGTACCATAAAACCCTGTATATAGCCTCCACTTTGATTCTGTACCGGTACCCCCTGTATATAGCCTCCACATTGACTCTGTACCGGTACCCCCTGTATATAGCCTCCACATTGACTCTGTACCGGCACCCCTGTATATAGCCTCCACATTGACTCTGTACCGGTACCCCCTGTATATAGCCTCCACATTGACTCTGTACCGTAACACCCTGTATATAGCCTCCATATTGACTCTGTACCGTAACACCCTGTATGTAGCCTCCACACTGACTCTGTACCGTAACACCCTGTATATAGCCTCCAAATTGACTCTGTACCGTAATACCCTGTATATAGCCTCCACATTGACTCTGTACGGGCACCCCCTGTATATAGCCTCCACATTGACTCTGTACCGTAACACCCTGTAGATAGCCTCCACATTGACTCTGTACCGTAACACCCTGTATATAGCCTCCACATTGACTCTGTACCGTAACACCCTGTATATAGCCTCCACATTGACTCTGTACCGTAATACCCTGTATATAGCCTCCACATTGACTCTGTACCGTAACACCCTGTATATAGCCTCCACATTGACTCTGTACCGTAACACCCTGTATATAGCCTCCACATTGACTCTGTACCGTAACACCCTGTATATAGCCTCCACTTTGACTCTGTACCGTAATAGCCTGTATATAGCCTCCACATTGACTCTGTACCGTAACACCCTGTATATAGCCTCCACATTGACTCTGTACCGTAATACCCTGTATATAGCCTCCACATTGACTCTGTGCCATAATACCCTGTAGATAGCCTCCACATTGACTCTGTACCATAATACCCTGTAGATAGCCTCCACATTGACTCTGTACCGTAATACCCTGTAGATAGCCTCCACATTGATTCTGTACCGGTACCCCCTGTATATAGTCTCCACATGGACTCTGTACCGGTACGCCCTGTATATAGCCTCCACATTGACTCTGTACTGGTACCCCCTGTATATAGCCTCCACATTGACTCTGTACCGGCACCCCCTGTATATAGCCTCCACATTGACTCTGTACCGGTACCCCCTGTATATAGCCTCCACATTGACTCTGTACCGTAACACCCTGTATATAGCCTCCATATTGACTCTGTACCGTAATACCCTGTATATAGCCTCCACATGGACTCTGTACCGGTACCCCTGTATATAGCCTCCACATTGACTCTGTACCGTAATACCCTGTATATAGCCTCCACATTGACTCTGTACCGTAATACCCTGTATATAGCCTCCACATTGACTCTGTACCGTAATACCCTGTATATAGCCTCCACATTGACTCTGTACCCGCACCCCCTGTATATAGCCTCCACATTGACTCTGTACCGTAATACCCTGTATATAGCCTCCACATCGACTCTGTACCGTAATACTCTGTATATAGCCTCCACATTGACTCTGTACCATAATACCCTGTATGTAGCCTCCACACTGACTCTGTACCGTAACACCCTGTATATAGCCTCCAAATTGACTCTGTACCGTAATACCCTGTATATAGCCTCCACATTGACTCTGTACCGGCACCCCTGTATATAGCCTCCACATTGACTCTGTACCGTAACACCCTGTATATAGCCTCCACATTGACTCTGTACCGTAACACCCTGTATATAGCCTCCACATTGACTCTGTACCGTAACACCCTGTATATAGCCTCCACATTGACTCTGTACCGTAATACCCTGTATATAGCCTCCACATTGACTCTGTACCGTAACACCCTGTATATAGCCTCCACATTGACTCTGTACCGTAACACCCTGTATATAGCCTCCACATTGACTCTGTACCGTAACACCCTGTATATAGCCTCCACTTTGACTCTGTACCGTAATAGCCTGTATATAGCCTCCACATTGACTCTGTACCGTAACACCCTGTATATAGCCTCCACATTGACTCTGTACCGTAATACCCTGTATATAGCCTCCACATTGACTCTGTGCCATAATACCCTGTAGATAGCCTCCACATTGACTCTGTACCATAATACCCTGTAGATAGCCTCCACATTGACTCTGTACCGTAATACCCTGTATATAGCCTCCACATTGACTCTGTACTGGTACCCCCTGTATATAGCCTCCACATTGACTCTGTACCGGCACCCCCTGTATATAGCCTCCACATTGACTCTGTACCGGTACCCCCTGTATATAGCCTCCACATTGACTCTGTACCGTAACACCCTGTATATAGCCTCCATATTGACTCTGTACCGTAATACCCTGTATATAGCCTCCACATGGACTCTGTACCGGTACCCCCTGTATATAGCCTCCACATTGACTCTGTACCGGTACCCCCTGTATATAGCCTCCACATTGACTCTGTACCGTAATACCCTGTATATAGCCTCCACATTGACTCTGTACCGTAATACCCTGTATATAGCCTCCACATTGACTCTGTACCGCACCCCCTGTATATAGCCTCCACATTGACTCTGTACCGTAATACCCTGTATATAGCCTCCACATCGACTCTGTACCGTAATACTCTGTATATAGCCTCCACATTGACTCTGTACCATAATACCCTGTAGATAGCCTCCACATTGACTCTGTACCATAATACCCTGTAGATAGCCTCCACATTGATTCTGTACCGGTACCCCTGTATATAGCCTCCACATTAACTCTGTACCGGTACCCCCTGTATATAGCCTCCACATGGACTCTGTACCGGCACCCCTGTATATAGCCTCCACATTGACTCTGTACCGTAACACCCTGTATATAGCCTCCACATTGACTCTGTACCGTAACAACCTGTATATAGCCTCCACATTGACTCTGTACCCGCACCCCTGTATATAGCCTCCATGTTGACTCTGTACCGTAATACCCTGTATATAGCCTCCACATCGACTCTGTACCGTAATACCCTGTATATAGCCTCCACATTGACTCTGTGCCATAATACCCTGTAGATAGCCTCCACATTGACTCTGTACCATAATACCCTGTAGATAGCCTCCACATTGACTCTGTACCGTAATACCCTGTAGATAGCCTCCACATTGATTCTGTACCGGTACCCCCTGTATATAGTCTCCACATGGACTCTGTACCGGTACGCCCTGTATATAGCCTCCACATTGACTCTGTACCGTAACACCCTGTATATAGCCTCCACATTGACTCTGTACCGGCACCCCCTGTATATAGCCTCCACATTGACTCTGTACCGGTACCCCTGTATATAGCCTCCACATTGACTCTGTACCGTAACACCCTGTATATAGCCTCCATATTGACTCTGTACCGTAATACCCTGTATATAGCCTCGACATGGACTCTGTACCGGTACCCCCTGTATATAGCCTCCACATTGACTCTGTACCGGTACCCCCTGTATATAGCCTCCACATTGACTCTGTACCGTAATACCCTGTATATAGCCTCCACATTGACTCTGTACCGTAATACCCTGTATATAGCCTCCACATTGACTCTGTACCCGCACCCCCTGTATATAGCCTCCACATTGACTCTGTACCGTAATACCCTGTATATAGCCTCCACATCGACTCTGTACCGTAATACTCTGTATATAGCCTCCACATTGACTCTGTACCATAATACCCTGTAGATAGCCTCCACATTGACTCTGTACCATAATACCCTGTAGATAGCCTCCACATTGATTCTGTACCGTACCCCCTGTATATAGCCTCCACATTGACTCTGTACCGGTACCCCCTGTATATAGCCTCCACATGGACTCTGTACCGGCACCCCCTGTATATAGCCTCCACATTGACTCTGTACCGTAACACCCTGTATATAGCCTCCACATTGACTCTGTACCGTAACAACCTGTATATAGCCTCCACATTGACTCTGTACCGGTACCCCCTGTATATAGCCTCCACATGGACTCTGTACCGGCACCCCCTGTATATAGCCTCCACATTGACTCTGTACCGTAATACCCTGTATATAGCCTCCACATTGACTCTGTACCGTGCATTTCACTGTGAGGTCTACACCTGTTGTATTCAGCATTTCACTGTGAGGTCTACTACACCTGTTGTATTCAGCATTTCACTGTGAGGTCTACTACACCTGTTGTATCCAGCATTTCACTGTGAGGTCTACTACACCTGTTGTATTCAGCATTTCACTGTAAGGTCTACTGCACCTGTTGTATTCATCATTTCACTGTGAGGTCTACTACACCTGTTGTATTCAGCATTTCACTGTAAGGTCTACTACACCTGTTGTATTCATCATTTCACTGTGAGGTCTACTACACCTGTTGTATTCAGCATTTCACTGTAAGGTCTACTACACCTGTTGTATTCATCATTTCAATGTGAGGTCTACTACACCTGTTGTATTCAGCATTTCACTGTAAGGTCTACTACACCTGTTGTATTCATCATTTCACTGTGAGGTCTACTACACCTGTTGTATTCAGCATTTCAATGTGAGGTCTACTACACCTGTTGTATTCAGCATTTCACTGTGAGGTCTACTACACCTGTTGTATTCAGCATTTCACTGTGAGGTCTACTACACCTGTTGTATTCAGCATTTCACTGTGAGGTCTACTACACCTGTTGTATTCAGCATTTCACTGTGAGGTCTACTACACCTGTTGTATTCAGCATTTCACTGTGAGGTCTACTACACCTGTTGTATTCAGCATTTCACTGTGAGGTCTACACCTGTTGTATTCAGCATTTCACTGTAAGGTCTACTACACCTGTTGTATTCAGCATTTCACTGTGAGGTCTACTACACCTGTTGTATTCAGCATTTCACTGTAAGGTCTACTGCACCTGTTGTATTCAGCATTTCACTGTGAGGTCTACTACACCTGTTGTATTCAGCATTTCACTGTGAGGTCTACTACACCTGTTGTATTCAGCATTTCACTGTGAGGTCTACTACACCTGTTGTATTCAGCATTTCACTGTAAGGTCTACTACACCTGTTGTATTCAGCATTTCACTGTAAGGTCTACTATACCTGTTGTATTCAGCATTTCACTGTGAGGTCTACTACACCTGTTGTATTCATCATTTCACTGTGAGGTCTACTACACCTGTTGTATTCAGCATTTCACTGTGAGGTCTACTACACCTGTTGTATTCAGCATTTCACTGTGAGGTCTACTATACCTGTTGTATTCAGCATTTCACTGTGAGGTCTACTACACCTGTTGTATTCAGCATTTCACTGTAAGGTCTACTACACCTGTTGTATTCAGCATTTCACTGTAAGGTCTACTACACCTGTTGTATTCAGCATTTCACTGTGAGGTCTACTACACCTGTTGTATTATACTGTCTACAGTCCTAGTCTCCTCTCACTGCCTAGAGACTGTCTACAGTCCTAGCCTCCTCTCACTGCCTAGAGACTGTCTACAGCCCTAGTTAAGAGACTGTCTACAGTCCTAGTCTCCTCTCACTGTCTCCATCACAGCCTCTCTGTTAAACATAATTGGGCATTTGGTGATGGAATATTATCCCATGTGATTGGATCCGATTGGTATCTGCTTCTATTTTATTTTACCTTTATTTTAACTAATTTAACTAATTCTTATTTAACTAATTCTTATTTACAATGACGGCCTACGAACAGTGGGGTTAACTACCTTGTTCAGGCAGGCTACCTTCTGCCCCTACACTCTAACCACTAGGTTATCTGCAGTCCCTACACTCTAACCACTAGGTTACCTGCAGTCCCTACACTCTAACCACTAGGCTACCTGTCTCCTCTACACTCTAACCACTAGGTTACCTGCAGTCCCTACACTCTAACCACTAGGCTACCCTGCCCCCTCTACACTCTAACCACTAGGCTACCTGCAGTCCCTACACTCTAACCACTAGGTTACCTGCAGTCCCTACACTCTAACCACTAGGCTACCTGCCACCTCTACACTCTAACCACTAGGCTACCTGCCACCTCTACACTCTAACCACTAGGCTACCTGCCCCCTACACTCTAACCACTAGACTACCTACCTCCCCTACACTCTAATCACTAGGCTACCTGTCTCCTCTACACTCTAACCACTAGGTTACCTGCAGTCCCTACACTCTAACCACTAGGCTACCTGCTCCCCTACACTCTAACCACTAGACTACCTACCTCCCCTACACTCTAACCACTAGGCTACCTGTCTCCTCTACACTCTAACCACTAGGTTACCTGCAGTCCCTACACTCTAACCACTAGGCTACCTGCCCCCTACACTCTAACCACTAGACTACCTACCTCCCCTACACTCTAACCACTAGGCTACCTGTCTCCTCTACACTCTAACCACTAGGTTACCTGCAGTCCCTACACTCTAACCACTAGGTTACCTGCAGTCCCTACACTCTAGCCACTAGGCTACCTGCCGCCCCTACACTCTAACCACTAGACTACCTGCCGCCCCTACACTCTAACCACTAGACTACCTACCTCCCCTACACTCTAACCACTAGGCTACCTGTCTCCTCTACACTCTAACCACTAGGTTACCTGCAGTCCCTACACTCTAACCACTAGGTTACCTGCAGTCCCTACACTCTAACCACTAGGTTACCTGCAGTCCCTACACTCTAACCACTAGGTTACCTGCAGTCCCTACACTCTAGCCACTAGGCTACCTGCCGCCCCTACACTCTAACCACTAGGCTACCTGTCTCCTCTACACTCTAACCACTAGGCTACCTGTCTCCTCTACACTCTAACCACTAGGTTACCTGCAGTCCCTACACTCTAGCCACTAGGCTACCTGCCGCCCCTACACTCTAACCACTAGGTTACCTGCAGTCCCTACACTCTAGCCACTAGGCTACCTGCCGCCCCTACACTCTAACCAAATCAAATCAAATCAAATTTATTTGTCACATACACATGGTTAGCAGATGTTAATGCGAGTGTAGCGAAATGCTTGTGCTTCTAGTTCCGACAATGCAGTAATAACGAGCAAGTAATCTAACTAACAATTCCAAAAAAAAACTACTGTCATACACAGTGTAAGGGGATAAAGAATATGTACATAAGGATATATGAATGAGTGATGGTACAGAGCAGCATAGGCAAGATACAGTAGATGATATCGAGTACAGTATATACATATGAGATAAGTATGTAAACCAAGTGGCATAGTTAAAGTGGCTAGTGATACATGTATTACATAAGGATGCAGTCGATGATATAGAGTACAGTATCAACGTATGCATATGAGATGAACAATGTAGGGTAAGTAACATTATATAAGGTAGCATTGTTTAAAGTGGCTAGTGATATATTTACATCATTTCCCATCGATTCCCATGATTAAAGTGGCTGGAGTAGAGTCAGTGTCATTGACAGTGTGTTGGCAGTAGCCACTCAATGTTAGTGGTGGCTGTTTAACAGTCTGATGGCCTTGAGATAGAAGCTGTTTTTCAGTCTCTCGGTCCCAGCTTTGATGCACCTGTACTGACCTCGCCTTCTGGATGGCAGTAACCACTAGGTTACCTGCAGTCCCTACACTCTAACCACTAGGTTACCTGCAGTCCCTACACTCTAACCACTAGGTTACCTGCAGTTCCTACACTCTAACCACTAGGTTACCTGCAGTCCCTACACTCTAACCACTAGGTTACCTGCCGCCCCTACACTCTAACCACTAGGTTACCTGCAGTCCCTACACTCTAACCACTAGGTTACCTGCAGTCCCTACACTCTAGCCACTAGGTTACCTGTCTCCTCTACACTCTAACCACTAGGTTACCTGCCGCCCCTACACTCTAACCACTAGGTTACCTGCAGTCCCTACACTCTAACCACTAGGTTATCTGCAGTCCCTACACTCTAACCACTAGGTTACCTGCAGTCCCTACACTCTAACCACTAGGTTACCTGTCTCCTCTACACTCTAACCACTAGGTTACCTGCAGTCCCTACACTCTAACCACTAGGTTACCTGCAGTCCCTACACTCTAACCACTAGGTTACCTGCAGTCCCTACACTCTAACCACTAGGTTACCTGCAGTCCCTACACTCTAACCACTAGGTTACCTGCAGTCCCTACACTCTAACCACTAGGTTACCTGCCGCCCCTACACTCTAACCACTAGGTTACCTGCAGTCCCTACACTCTAACCACTAGGCTACCTGCCGCCCCTACACTCTAGCCACTAGGCTACCTGCAGTCCCTACACTCTAGCCACTAGGCTACCTGCCGCCCCTACACTCTAGCCACTAGACTACCTGCCGCCCTACACTCTAACCACTAGGCTACCTGCAGTCCCTACACTCTAGCCACTAGGCTACCTGCCGCCCCTACACTCTAACCACTAGACTACCTGCCGCCCCTACACTCTAACCACTAGGCTACCTGCCGCCCCTACACTCTAACCACTAGGCTACCTGCCGCCCCTACACTCTAACCACTAGGCTACCTGTCTCCTCTACACTCTAACCACTAGACTACCTACCTCCTCTACACTCTAACCACTAGACTACCTACCTCCTCTACACTCTAACCACTAGGCTACCTGTCTCCCTTACACTCTAACCACTAGACTACCCACCTCCTCTACACTCTAACCACTAGGTTACCTGCAGTCCCTACACTCTAACCACTAGGTTACCTGTCTCCTCTACACTCTAACCACTAGACTACCTACCTCCTCTACACTCTAACCACTAGGCTACCTGTCTCCTCTACACTCTAACCACTAGGCTACCTGTCTCCTCTACACTCTAACCACTAGACTACCTACCTCCTCTACACTCTAACCACTAGGCTACCTGTCTCCTCTACACTCTAACCACTAGACTACCTACCTCCTCTACACTCTAACCACTAGGTTACCTGCAGTCCCTACACTCTAACCACTAGGCTACCTGTCTCCTCTACACTCTAACCACTAGACTACCTACCACCTCTACACTCTAACCACTAGGTTACCTGCAGTCCCTACACTCTAACCACTAGGCTACCTACCTCCTCTACACTCTAACCACTAGACTACCTACCACCTCTACACTCTAACCACTAGGCTACCTGTCTCCTCTACACTCTAACCACTAGACTACCTACCACCTCTACACTCTAACCACTAGGCTACCTGTCTCCTCTACACTCTAACCACTAGACTACCTACCGCCTCTACACTCTAACCACTAGGTTACCTGCAGTCCCTACACTCTAACCACTAGGTTACCTGCAGTCCCTACACTCTAACCACTAGGCTACCTGTCTCCTCTACACTCTAACCACTAGACTACCTACCTCCTCTACACTCTAACCACTAGGTTACCTGCAGTCCCTACACTCTAACCACTAGGTTACCTGCAGTCCCTACACTCTAACCACTAGGCTACCTGTCTCCTCTACACTCTAGCCACTAGGCTACCTGCCGCCCTACACTCTAACCACTAGACTACCTGCCGCCCCTACACTCTAGCCACTAGGCTACCTGTCTCCTCTACACTCTAACCACTAGACTACCTACCTCCTCTACACTCTAACCACTAGACTACCTACCTCCCCTACACTCTAACCACTAGACTACCTGTCTCCCCTACACTCTAACCACTAGACTACCTGTCTCCCCTACACTCTAACCACTAGACTACCTGCCGTCCCTACACTCTAACCACTAGACTACCTGCCGCCCCTACACTCTAGCCACTAGGCTACCTGCCGCCCCTACACTCTAACCACTAGACTACCTACCTCCTCTACACTCTAACCACTAGGCTACCTGCCGCCCCTACACTCTAACCACTAGACTACCTACCTCCTCTACACTCTAACCACTAGACTACCTACCTCCCCTACACTCTAACCACTAGACTACCTGTCTCCCCTACACTCTAACCACTAGACTACCTGTCTCCCCTACACTCTAACCACTAGACTACCTGCAGTCCCTACACTCTAACCACTAGGCTACCTGCAGTCCCTACACTCTAACCACTAGACTACCTGTCTCCTCTACACTCTAACCACTAGACTACCTGCCGTCCCTACACTCTAACCACTAGACTACCTGCCGCCCCTACACTCTAGCCACTAGGCTACCTGCCGCCCCTACACTCTAACCACTAGACTACCTACCTCCTCTACACTCTAACCACTAGACTACCTACCTCCTCTACACTCTAACCACTAGACTACCTGCCTCCTCTACACTCTAACCACTAGACTACCTACCTCCCCTACACTCTAACCACTAGACTACCTGTCTCCCCTACACTCTAACCACTAGACTACCTGCTCCTCTACACTCTAACCACTAGACTACCTGCTCCTCTACACTCTAACCACTAGACTACCTACCTCCTCTACACTCTAACCACTAGACTACCTACCTCCTCTACACTCTAACCACTAGGCTACCTGCTCCTCTACACTCTAACCACTAGACTACCTACCTCCTCTACACTCTAACCACTAGACTACCTGCCTCCCTACACTCTAACCACTAGACTACCTACCTCCTCTACACTCTAACCACTAGGCTACCTACCTCCCTACACTCTAACCACTAGACTACCTACCTCCTCTACACTCTAACCACTAGACTACCTGCTCCTCTACACTCTAACCACTAGACTACCTACCTCCTCTACACTCTAACCACTAGACTACCTGCCTCCTCTACACTCTAACCACTAGACTACCTACCTCCTCTACACTCTAACCACTAGGCTACCTACCTCCCCTACACTCTAACCACTAGACTACCTACCTCCTCTACACTCTAACCACTAGACTACCTACCTCCCACTACACTCTAACCACTAGACTACCTACCTCCTCTACACTCTAACCACTAGACTACCTACCTCCCCTACACTCTAACCACTAGACTACCTGCCTCCCCTACACTCTAACCACTAGACTACCTACCTCCTCTACACTCTAACCACTAGACTACCTGCTCCTCTACACTCTAACCACTAGACTACCTACCTCCCCTACACTCTAACCACTAGACTACCTACCTCCTCTACACTCTAACCAATAAACTACCTGCCTCCTCTACACTCTAACCACTAGACTACCTACCTCCCCTACACTCTAACCACTAGACTACCTACCTCCTCTACACTCTAACCACTAGGCTACCTACCTCCCCTACACTCTAACCACTAGACTACCTACCTCCTCTACACTCTAACCACTAGGCTACCTACCTCCTCTACACTCTAACCACTAGACTACCTACCGTTTTCGCTCTGCATTGTTGTTTTTACCAAGCATGTGATGAATAAAATGACATTCGATATCATTACACCTACTAGCTGTTCAAATATGTTACACTGTCTCTTTAAGGCAGTCTGAGCGAGGCTAGCAGAAGGCAGGCGGCTCACCAACAGGGAAGTGAAGGAGTGATTTTGCCATCTCATCCTAACTCAGGACAAGCAGAATAATAGGTGTGATGACACAGCACTGTTGACAGCTCAACTCCTCTAGTTCTGGGTAACAGTACTCCTCGAGTGCACACACACTACTGAAATATTCACTGTGTGTGTCTCTGTGTGTGTGTCTCTGTGTGTGTGTGTGTGTGTGTGTGTGTGTGTGACCTCAAACCCCTGCATCTACTTATAGTATGGGAATTGGGTCAAACTAACATCTCAAATGCTATGACTTCAAAAATAAGACATTTGAAATGCTATCAACGACAAAGATAAACATTATACCAATCAATAAATGTTTACCAATCAATACATTTTTACCAATCAATAAATGTTTATTGTTTTGAAAATAGAGCGTCTCTAGTTGTCTATAAACACAATCTTCATTGGTTAATATACCAGGAATACATTTAACTAGCTAGTACAAACTTGTTCACACACACAAGGATCTATGTAGCTCTTGGATGTGGACTGGTGGAGTGACTGGGAGAGGAGTGACTGGGAGAGGAGTGACTGGGAGAGGAGTGACTGGGAGAAGAGTGACTGGGAGAAGAGTAACTGGGAGAAGAGTGACTGGGAGAAGAGTGACTGGGAGAAGAGTGACTGGGAGAAGAGTGACTGGGAGAAGAGTGACTGGGAGAAGAGTGACTGGGAGAGGAGTGACTGGGAGAGGAGTGACTGGGAGAGGAGTGACTGGGAGAGGAGTGACTGGGAGAAGAGTGACTGGGAGAGGAGTGACTGGGAGAAGAGTGACTGGGAGAGGAGTGACTGGGAGAAGAGTGACTGGGAGAGGAGTGACTGGGAGAAGAGTGACTGGGAGAGGAGTGACTGGGAGAGGAGTCACTGGGAGAGGAGTGCCTGGGAGAGGAGTCACTGAGTGATGGTGAGTTAGTATTCCTCTGCCCCAACAGACACCTCATCATTAAACTCCTATAGAGACAGACAGAGGGAACAACAGACACCTCATCATTAAACTCCTATAGAGACAGACAGAGGGAACAACAGACACCTCATCATTAAACTCCTATAGAGACAGACAGAGGGAACAACAGACACCTCATCATTAAACTCCTATAGAGACAGACAGAGGGAACAACAGACACCTCATCATTAAACTCCTATAGAGACAGACAGAGGGAACAACAGACACCTCATCATTAAACTCCTATAGAGACAGACAGAGGGAACAAAAGTTGGACCCCAACGAAGGTGATGTGCACTTAAAGTCACAGGGGGTTGGTGGCACCTTAATTGGGGAGGACGGGCTCGAGCTAATGGCTGGAGTGGAATTAGTGGCGCATTCCATTTGAAATCAAATCAAATGTATTTGTCACATGCACATGGTTAGCAGATGTTAATGCGAGTGTAGCGAAATGCTTGTGCTTCTAGTTCCGACAATGCAGTAATAACCAACGAGTAATCTAACCTAACAATACCAGACGTGATTATGAGCCCTCCTTCCCTCAACAGCCTCCACTGACTTAAGCGTAGCTCAGTTGGTAGAGCTTGGTCCTTGCAACACTAGAATAGTGGGTTTGATTCCCGGGACTACACATACATTCAATGAATGCATGTATGACAGTAAGTCCGTTTGGATAAAAGTGTCTGCTAAATGTCAGATGATCGATTATGTGTGTTGTCTCTCCTGTGTGTGTTATACCCTGAGTCTCTCCTGTGCCTGTGTGTGTTACACCCTGAGTCTCTCCTGTGTGTGTTATACCCTGAGTCTCTCCTGTGCCTGTCTGTGTTATACCCTGAGTCTCTCCTGTGTGTGTTATACCCTGAGTCTCTCCTGTGTGTGTTATACCCTGAGTCTCTCCTGTGTGTGTTATACCCTGAGTCTCCTGTGTGTGTTATACCCTGAGTGTGTGTTATACCCTGAGTCTCTCCTGTGTGTGTTATACCCTGAGTCTCTCCTGTGTGTGTTATACCCTGAGTCTCTCCTGTGTGTGTTATACCCTGAGTCTCTCCTGTGTGTGTTATACCCTGAGTCTCTCCTGTGTGTGTTATACCCTGAGTCTCTCCTGTGTGTGTTATACCCTGAGTCTCTCCTGTGTGTGTGTGTTATACCCTGAGTCTCTCCTGTGTGTGTTATACCCTGAGTCTCTCCTGTGCGTGTTATACCCTGAGTCTCTCCTGTGTGTGTTATACCCTGAGTCTCTCCTGTGTGTGTGTGTGTGTGTGTTATACCCTGAGTCTCTCCTGTGTGTGTTATACCCTGAGTCTCTCCTGTGTGTGTTATACCCTGAGTCTCTCCTGTGTGTGTTATACCCTGAGTCTCTCCTGTGTGTGTTATACCCTGAGTTTCTCCTGTGTGTGTTATACCCTGAGTCTCTCCTGTGCCTGTGTGTGTTATACCCTGAGTCTCTCCTGTGTGTGTGTGTTATACCCTGAGTCTCTCCTGTCTGTGTTATACCCTGAGTCTCTCCTGTGCCTGTGTGTGTTATACCCTGAGTCTCTCCTGTGTGTGTTATACCCTGAGTCTCTCCTGTGTGTGTGTGTATACCCTGAGTCTCTCCTGTGTGTGTGTGTTATACCCTGAGTCTCTCCTGTCTGTGTTATACCCTGAGTCTCTCCTGTGTGTGTTATACCCTGAGTCTCTCCTGTGTGTGTTATACCCTGAGTCTCTCCTGTGTGTGTTATACCCTGAGTCTCTCCTGTGTGTGTTATACCCTGAGTCTCTCCTGTGTGTGTTATACCCTGAGTCTCTCCTGTGTGTGTTATACCCTGAGTCTCTCCTGTGTGTGTTATACCCTGAGTCTCTCCTGTGCGTGTGTTATACCCTGAGTCTCTCCTGTGTGTGTTATACCCTGAGTCTCTCCTGTGTGTGTTATACCCTGAGTCTCTCCTGTGTGTGTTATACCCTGAGTCTTCTCCTGTGTGTGTGTGTGTGTGTTATACCCTGAGTCTCTCCTGTGTGTGTTATACCCTGAGTCTCTCCTGTGTGTGTTATACCCTGAGTCTCTCCTGTGTGTGTTATACCCTGAGTCTCTCCTGTGTGTGTTATACCCTGAGTTTCTCCTGTGTGTGTTATACCCTGAGTCTCTCCTGTGCCTGTGTGTGTTATACCCTGAGTCTCTCCTGTGTGTGTTATACCCTGAGTCTCTCCTGTGTGTGTTATACCCTGAGTCTCTCCTGTGCCTGTGTGTGTTATACCCTGAGTCTCTCCTGTGTGTGTTATACCCTGAGTCTCTCCTGTGTGTGTTATACCCTGAGTCTCTCCTGTGTGTGTTATACCCTGAGTCTCTCCTGTGCGTGTGTGTTATACCCTGAGTCTCTCCTGTGTGTGTTATACCCTGAGTCTCTCCTGTGCCTGTGTGTGTTATACCCTGAGTCTCTCCTGTGTGTGTTATACCCTGAGTCTCTCCTGTGTGTGTTATACCCTGAGTCTCTCCTGTGTGTGTTATACCCTGAGTCTCTCCTGTGCCTGTGTGTGTTATACCCTGAGTCTCTCCTGTGTGTGTTATACCCTGAGTCTCTCCTGTGCCTGTGTGTGTGTTATACCCTGAGTCTCTCCTGTGTGTGTTATACCCTGAGTCTCTCCTGTGCCTGTGTGTGTTATACCCTGAGTCTCTCCTGTGTGTGTTATACCCTGAGTCTCTCCTGTGTGTGTTATACCCTGAGTCTCTCCTGTGTGTGTTATACCCTGAGTCTCTCCTGTGTGTTATACCCTGAGTCTCTCCTGTGTGTGTTATACCCTGAGTCTCTCCTGTGTGTCTGTGTTATACCCTGAGTCTCTCCTGTGTGTGTGTGTTATACCCTGAGTCTCTCCTGTGTGTGTTATACCCTGAGTCTCTCCTGTGTGTGTTATACCCTGAGTCTCTCCTGTGTGTGTTATACCCTGAGTCTCTCCTGTGCGTGTGTGTTATACCCTGAGTCTCTCCTGTGTGTGTCTCTCCTGTGTGTGTGTTATACCCTGAGTCTCTCCTGTGTGTGTTATACCCTGAGTCTCTCCTGTGTGTGTTATACCCTGAGTCTCTCCTGTGTGTGTTATACCCTGAGTCTCTCCTGTGTGTGTTATACCCTGAGTCTCTCCTGTCTGTGTTATACCCTGAGTCTCTCCTGTGTGTGTTATACCCTGAGTCTCTCCTGTGTGTGTTACACCCTGAGTCTCTCCTGTGTGTGTTATACCCTGAGTCTCTCCTGTGCGTGTGTGTTATACCCTGAGTCTCTCCTGTGTGTGTTATACCCTGAGTCTCTCCTGTGTGTGTTATACCCTGAGTCTCTCCTGTGTGTGTTATACCCTGAGTCTCTCCTGTGCGTGTTATACCCTGAGTTTCTCCTGGGCCTCAGACTTCTCCTCAGGAGAGATGGGTTCCTTGTCGAGGCGCTCCAGCAACGGCAGGCGGCTCAGGACACACAGACGGTAGTCCTCCGTCTCCACGAGAGGGTTTTCCGCTAGGACCAGCGCTCGCAATGTCCTGGATACGCCCACCAGACTACGCAAGGCACGCTGGGCAGACACCAGGTTACCCCTGAAGGGGGGAAGGAGGGGAGAAGGGGAGACTGAGGTTTACTATGATGCAGTAGCCTGCTGAGGTAAAGAGGAGATGGAGGGGTACTTTGATGCAGTAGCCTGCTGAGGTAAAGAGGACGACAGAGATGGAGAGGTACTTTGATGCAGTAGCCTGCTGAGGTAAAGAGGACGACAGAGATGGAGAGGTACTATGATGCAGTAGCCTGCTGAGGTAAAGGGAGGACAGAGATGGAGGGGTACTATGATGCAGTAGCCTGCTGAGGTAAAGGGGAGATGGAGGGGTACTATGATACAGTAGCCTGCTGAGGTAAAGGGGAGATGGAGGGATACTATGATACAGTAGCCTGCTGAGGTAAAAAGGAGATGGAGGGATACTATGATACAGTAGCCTGCTGAGGTAAAGGGAGGACAGAGATGGAGGGGTACTATGATACAGTAGCCTGCTGAGGTAAAGGGGAGATGGAGGGATACTATGATACAGTAGCCTGCTGAGGTAAAAAGGAGATGGAGGGATACTATGATACAGTAGCCTGCTGAGGTAAAGGGAGGACAGAGATGGAGGGGTACTATGATACAGTAGCCTGCTGAGGTAAAGGGGAGATGGAGGGATACTATGATACAGTAGCCTGCTGAGGTAAAAAGGAGATGGAGGGATACTATGATACAGTAGCCTGCTGAGGTAAAGGGAGGACAGAGATGGAGGGGTACTATGATACAGTAGCCTGCTGAGGTAAAGAGGAGATGGAGGGATACTATGATACAGTAGCCTGCTGAGGTAAAGAGGAGATGGAGGGATACTATGATACAGTAGCCTGCTGAGGTAAAGAGGAGATGGAGGGATACTATGATACAGTAGCCTGCTGAGGTAAAGAGGAGATGGAGGGATACTATGATGCAGTAGCCTGCTGAGGTAAAGGGAGGACAGAGATGGAGGGGTACTATGATACAGTAGCCTGCTGAGGTAAAGAGGAGATGGAGGGATACTATGATACAGTAGCCTGCTGAGGTAAAGAGGAGATGGAGGGATACTATGATACAGTAGCCTGCTGAGGTAAAGAGGAGATGGAGGGATACTATGATACAGTAGCCTGCTGAGGTAAAGAGGAGATGGAGGGATACTATGATACAGTAGCCTGCTGAGGTAAAGAGGAGATGGAGGGATACTATGATACAGTAGCCTGCTGAGGTAAAGGGGAGATGGAGGGGTACTATGATACAGTAGCCTGCTGAGGTAAAGGGGAGATGGAGGGGTACTATGATACAGTAGCCTGCTGAGGTAAAGGGGAGATGGAGGGGTACTATGATACAGTAGCCTGCTGAGGTAAAGGGGAGATGGAGGGGTACTATGATACAGTAGCCTGCTGAGGTAAAGGGAGGACAGAGATGGAGGGGTACTATGATACAGTAGCCTGCTGAGGTAAAGAGGAGATGGAGGGGTACTATGATACAGTAGCCTGCTGAGGTAAAGGGGAGATGGAGGGGTACTATGATACAGTAGCCTGCTGAGGTAAAGAGGAGATGGAGGGATACTATGATGCAGTAGCCTGCTGAGGTAAAGGGAGGACAGAGATGGAGGGGTACTATGATACAGTAGCCTGCTGAGGTAAAGAGGAGATGGAGGGATACTATGATACAGTAGCCTGCTGAGGTAAAGGGGAGATGGAGGGATACTATGATACAGTAGCCTGCTGAGGTAAAGAGGAGATGGAGGGATACTATGATGCAGTAGCCTGCTGAGGTAAAGGGAGGTATTTATACATTCATCTGTCAGGGGGATTGACGTCAGATGTTTAGTGAAGGCCAGTTGACGGTGTTGAGGTACTGTTGGGACTGATGTCTACCTGATGTTGAGGTACTGTTGGGACTGATGTCTACCTGATGTTAAGGTACTGTTGGGACTGATGTCTACCTGATGTTGAGGTACTGTTGGGACTGATGTCTACCTGATGTTGAGGTACTGTTGGGACTGATGTCTACCTGATGTTGAGGTACTGTTGGGACTGATGTCTACCTGATGTTGAGGTACTGTTGGGACTGATGTCTACCTGATGTTGAGGTACTGTTGGGACTGATGTCTACCTGATGTTGAGGTACTGTTGGGACTGATGTCTACCTGATGTTGAGGTACTGCAGGGCCTTCATGTTGGGACTGATGTCTACCTGATGTTGAAGTACTGTTGGGACTGATGTCTACCTGATGTTGAGGTACTGTTGGGACTGATGTCTACCTGATGTTGAGGTACTGTTGGGACTGATGTCTACCTGATGTTGAGGTACTGTTGGGACTGATGTCTACCTGATGTTGAGGTACTGCAGGGCCTTCATGTTGGGACTGATGTCTACCTGATGTTAAGGTACTGTTGGGACTGATGTCTACCTGATGTTGAGGTACTGTTGGGACTGATGTCTACCTGATGTTAAGGTACTGTTGGGACTGATGTCTACCTGATGTTGAAGTACTGTTGGGACTGATGTCTACCTGATGTTGAGGTACTGCAGGGCCTTCATGTTGGGACTGATGTCTACCTGATGTTAAGGTACTGTTGGGACTGATGTCTACCTGATGTTGAGGTACTGTTGGGACTGATGTCTACCTGATGTTGAGGTACTGCAGGGCCTTCATGTTGGGACTGATGTCTACCTGATGTTAAGGTACTGTTGGGACTGATGTCTACCTGATGTTGAGGTACTGTTGGGACTGATGTCTACCTGATGTTGAGGTACTGTTGGGACTGATGTCTACCTGATGTTGAGGTACTGTTGGGACTGATGTCTACCTGATGTTGAGGTACTGCAGGGCCTTCATGTTGGGACTGATGTCTACCTGATGTTAAGGTACTGTTGGGACTGATGTCTACCTGATGTTGAGGTACTGTTGGGACTGATGTCTACCTGATGTTGAGGTACTGTTGGGACTGATGTCTACCTGATGTTGAGGTACTGTTGGGACTGATGTCTACCTGATGTTGAGGTACTGTTGGGACTGATGTCTACCTGATGTTGAGGTACTGTTGGGACTGATGTCTACCTGATGTTAAGGTACTGTTGGGACTGATGTCTACCTGATGTTGAGGTACTGTTGGGACTGATGTCTACCTGATGTTGAAGTACTGTTGGGACTGATGTCTACCTGATGTTAAGGTACTGTTGGGACTGATGTCTACCTGATGTTGAGGTACTGTTGGGACTGATGTCTACCTGATGTTGAGGTACTGTTGGGACTGATGTCTACCTGATGTTGAGGTACTGTTGGGACTGATGTCTACCTGATGTTGAGGTACTGTTGGGACTGATGTCTACCTGATGTTGAGGTACTGCAGGGCCTTCATGTTGGGACTGATGTCTACCTGATGTTGAGGTACTGTTGGGACTGATGTCTACCTGATGTTGAGGTACTGTTGGGACTGATGTCTACCTGATGTTGAGGTACTGTTGGGACTGATGTCTACCTGATGTTGAGGTACTGTTGGGACTGATGTCTACCTGATGTTGAGGTACTGTTGGGACTGATGTCTACCTGATGTTGAGGTACTGTTGGGACTGATGTCTACCTGATGTTGAGGTACTGCAGGGCCTTCATGTTGGGACTGATGTCTACCTGATGTTAAGGTACTGTTGGGACTGATGTCTACCTGATGTTGAGGTACTGTTGGGACTGATGTCTACCTGATGTTGAGGTACTGTTGGGACTGATGTCTACCTGATGTTGAGGTACTGTTGGGACTGATGTCTACCTGATGTTGAGGTACTGTTGGGACTGATGTCTACCTGATGTTGAGGTACTGTTGGGACTGATGTCTACCTGATGTTGAGGTACTGTTGGGACTGATGTCTACCTGATGTTGAGGTACTGTTGGGACTGATGTCTACCTGATGTTGAGGTACTGTTGGGACTGATGTCTACCTGATGTTGAGGTACTGTTGGGACTGATGTCTACCTGATGTTGAGGTACTGTTGGGACTGATGTCTACCTGATGTTAAGGTACTGTTGGGACTGATGTCTACCTGATGTTGAGGTACTGTTGGGACTGATGTCTACCTGATGTTGAGGTACTGTTGGGACTGATGTCTACCTGATGTTAAGGTACTGTTGGGACTGATGTCTACCTGATGTTAAGGTACTGTTGGGACTGATGTCTACCTGATGTTGAGGTACTGTTGAGACTGATGTCTACCTGATGTTGAGGTACTGCAGGGACTGATGTCTACCTGATGTTGAGGTACTGCAGGGACTGATGTCTACCTGATGTTGAGGTACTGTTGGGACTGATGTCTACCTGATGTTGAGGTACTGCAGGGCCTTCATGTTGGGACTGATGTCTACCTGATGTTAAGGTACTGTTGGGACTGATGTCTACCTGATGTTGAGGTACTGTTGGGACTGATGTCTACCTGATGTTGAGGTACTGTTGGGACTGATGTCTACCTGATGTTAAGGTACTGTTGGGACTGATGTCTACCTGATGTTGAGGTACTGTTGGGACTGATGTCTACCTGATGTTAAGGTACTGTTGGGACTGATGTCTACCTGATGTTGAGGTACTGTTGAGACTGATGTCTACCTGATGTTGAGGTACTGCAGGGACTGATGTCTACCTGATGTTGAGGTACTGTTGGGACTGATGTCTACCTGATGTTAAGGTACTGTTGGGACTGATGTCTACCTGATGTTGAGGTACTGTTAGGACTGATGTCTACCTGATGTTGAGGTACTGTTGGGACTGATGTCTACCTGATGTTGAGGTACTGTTGGGACTGATGTCTACCTGATGTTAAGGTACTGTTGGGACTGATGTCTACCTGATGTTGAGGTACTGTTGGGACTGATGTCTACCTGATGTTGAGGTACTGTTGGGACTGATGTCTACCTGATGTTGAGGTACTGTTGGGACTGATGTCTACCTGATGTTAAGGTACTGTTGGGACTGATGTCTACCTGATGTTGAGGTACTGTTGGGACTGATGTCTACCTGATGTTGAGGTACTGCAGGGCCTTCATGTTGGGACTGATGTCTACCTGATGTTAAGGTACTGTTGGGACTGATGTCTACCTGATGTTGAGGTACTGTTGGGACTGATGTCTACCTGATGTTGAGGTACTGTTGGGACTGATGTCTACCTGATGTTGAGGTACTGTTGGGACTGATGTCTACCTGATGTTGAGGTACTGTTGGGACTGATGTCTACCTGATGTTGAGGTACTGTTGGGACTGATGTCTACCTGATGTTAAGGTACTGTTGGGACTGATGTCTACCTGATGTTGAGGTACTGTTGGGACTGATGTCTACCTGATGTTGAGGTACTGTTGGGACTGATGTCTACCTGATGTTAAGGTACTGTTGGGACTGATGTCTACCTGATGTTAAGGTACTGTTGGGACTGATGTCTACCTGATGTTGAGGTACTGTTGGGACTGATGTCTACCTGATGTTAAGGTACTGTTGGGACTGATGTCTACCTGATGTTGAGGTACTGCAGGGACTGATGTCTACCTGATGTTGAGGTACTGCAGGGCCTTCATGTTGGGACTGATGTCTACCTGATGTTGAGGTACTGTTGGGACTGATGTCTACCTGATGTTGAGGTACTGCAGGGCCTTCATGTTGGGACTGATGTCTACCTGATGTTAAGGTACTATTGGGACTGATGCCTACCTGATGTTGAGGTACTGTTGGGACTGATGTCTACCTGATGTTGAGGTATTGCAGGGCCTTCATGTTGGGACTGATGTCTACCTGATGTTGAGGTACTGCAGGGCCTTCATGTTGGGACTGATGTCTACCTGATGTTAAGGTACTGTTGGGACTGATGTCTACCTGATGTTGAGGTACTGTTGGGACTGATGTCTACCTGATGTTAAGGTACTGTTGGGACTGATGTCTACCTGATGTTGAGGTACTGTTGGGACTGATGTCTACCTGATGTTGAGGTACTGCAGGGCCTTCATGTTGGGACTGATGTCTACCTGATGTTAAGGTACTGTTGGGACTGATGTCTACCTGATGTTAAGGTACTGTTGGGACTGATGCCTACCTGATGTTGAGGTACTGCAGGGCCTTCATGTTGGGACTGATGCCATCTAGAGTCTCCAGTTGGTTGTCTCGGAGGTGCAGGGTGGTCAGACGCTCCAGCTTACCCAGACCCTCCAGGCGCTTGATAGTATTCTGGGCCTGCACAGGGGTCAGAAGTTACAGGTCACAGGGTTAGAGGTCAGAATTAAACTGAGGTAAGTGACAGGTGAAAGGTTAGAACCAGGAATCAGATGGGGTTATGGGTGAGAGGTTGAAAGTTACCAGGTAGAGCCTGTGTAGGTTAGAGTTAGGGTTGAAAGGTCAGGTAGAGCCTGTGTAGGTTAGTGTTAGGGTTGAAAGGTCAAGTAGAGCCTGTGTAGGTTAGTGTTAGGGTTGAAAGGTCAGGTAGAGTCTGTGTAGGTTAGAGTTAGGGTTGAAAGGTCAAGTAGAGCCTGTGTAGGTAAGAGTTAGGGTTGAAAGGTCAGGTAGAGCCTTTGTAGGTTAGAGTTAGGTTTAAAAGGTCAGGTAGAGGCGTCACAGGTTATGGTGAGAGGTTAAAGGTTACCAGGTAGAGGCGTCGGAGGTTGGGTAGGTATATCCCGTCGGTGGTCTCCAGTTTGTTTCCTCTCAGTTCCAGAGTCACCAGGTTGGTCAGGTGATGGTACCGTAGCCCCGACACCCTCTGGATACCGTTACCTAGCAACGACACACAAGACACACTCTGGACACCCTTACTTAGAGAGGTCATACTCAACCTACAGACCCAGGCCTCGACACTCAGGGGGCCCACATTGATTTTGTTGAGTCACTCAAGTATCATATTATGAACACACATAAGACATGTCTGTCTTCCTGCCCGTCCGCCCTGTCTGTCTGTCTGTCTGTCTGTCTGTCTGTCTGTCTGCCTGCCCGCCTTATCAGGAGGGATAAGCCAATGAATTATGGTCGTGAGCAAACATTCCATAACTGCAGGCGACAGTAAATCGTCAACTCTAGCTTAATAGGACAGCCCATACGTAAAATGTCTGCACACATGACTGTAAGTCGCTTTGGATAAAAGTGTCTGCTAAATGGCAGATATTATATTAGAAGAAAATGTACTACTTCAAAATTGAGATGGCCTCAATGGCGCTGCCCATGCGCTAACAGACGCTATAATGGGACAGATACAAAGAAGAGTCCTCTATCATTCTTTATGGGTCTATGCTAGGTAATGGTCCGTCTATATTAGATCAACTCAGTACACTGATTGTAAGATATGTTACTTTATCTCAGCCACATTCAGACCTTAAATCTATGTAAATAGATCAATCCTGGCCAATGAGGTTCTCCAACACCCTCTCCCCAGACTGACCAATGAGGTTGAGGCTCTCCCACACCCCTTCCCAGACTGACTAATAAGGTTGAGGATCTCCCACACCCCCTCCCAGACTGACCAATGAGGTTGAGACTCTCCCACACCCCTTCACAGACTGACCAATGAGGTTGAGGCTCTCCCACACCCCTTCACAGACCGACCAATGAGGTTGAGGCTCTCCCACACCCCCCAGACTGACCAATGAGGTTAAGGGCTCTTCACACCCCTTCCAGACTAACCAATGAGGTTGAGGCTCTCTAGGCCGAGGCCTTCTAGGCCTTCCAGGTCTTTGATGCGGTTCAGGGCCAGACTCAGCCACTGTAGGTATGTCAGCTGACCCAGGGGCTGACCTCTGAACCCGGCCACCATGTTACCATCGCCCTGGGGGAGGGGGGGAAAGGAAATGTTTATATTATTATTATTATTGAAAAATGCTACACCGTCTTACACAGGAGGGACTATACTTATTTGGGAATAATTTGAGACGAAGACAATTCTATATACCAAGACTCTGGTCAAAATGTTGCACTATATGAGGAATATGGTGTGATTTGGGTCCTTGCCTTCAGCCACAGCAGCTGTGTGAGGGCAGCCAGGGGTGAAAGGTCAGAGAGGTGGTTGGATGACACGTCCAGGAAACGCAGGTGGACAAACGAGCTGACCAGGGCCATGTCTGTCAGACGTCTGGGGAGAGAGAGAGGGAGGGGGGGTAGAGAGGGAGAGAGAGGGGGGAGAGATAGGGACGGGGGAGAGAGGGAAGGGGGAGAGAGAGAGAGGGGGAGGAGAGAGAGAAGGGGGAGAGGGGGGGGGGAGAGAGAGAGATGAGATGGGGGAAAGAAGGGGACAAAGAGGGGGTAGGGAGACACAAGGAGAGAGAGGGGTAGGGAGGCACAGGGAGAGAGACGGAGCAGGGAGGCACAAGGAGAGAGAGGGGGTAGGGAGGCACAAGGAGAGAGAGGGGGTAGGGAGGCACAAGGAGAGAGAGGGGGTAGGGAGGCACAAGGAGAGAGAGGGGGTAGGGAGGCACAGGGAGAGAGACGGGGGTAGGGAGACACAAGGAGAGAGAAGGGGTAGGGAGACACAAGGAGAGAGAGGGGGTAGGGAGACACAAGGAGAGAGAGGGGGTAGGGAGGCACAAGGAGATAGACAGGGTAGGGAGGCACAGGGAGAGAGAGGGGGTAGGGAGACACAGGGAGAGAGAGGGGGGGTAGGGAGGCACAGGGAGAGAGAGGGGGTAGAGAGGCACAGGGAGAGAGAGGGGGTAGGGAGGCACGGGGAGAGAGAGGGGGTAGGGAGACACAGGGAGAGAGAGGGGGGTAGGGAGGCACGGGGAGAGAGACGAGGATAAGTTGCATTGCTGCTTATCCAATTATTTTAGATGAAACAATTGGGTTAGGGGCTAGGGATGAGAGGCTATGGGCCAACCTAAGGGCTAGCAGTTGATTTGGGACTGGGCCCGGTTGGCATCCCTATAAGCCCTGTTCAAAAGTAGGGCAAGTGCACTATAAATGGGATAGGGTGCCATTTGAGACCAGGTGTTTTATGTCCTGTGGTGGTCACCACACCTGTTTTCCAGTTGGAGCTTAACGAAGGCGTGTGCCAGGCCGTTCCCGGTGCGACACAAAAGAGACAAACCGGGGATCAGAATCTCCTTGGTCAGAGGACATGGTTCGATCTGGAGACACATCAACACAACACTCAGCTAAGCAGCAATGAAATAATGAATTCATGAATCAATGTATCAGAATAAATCCCATTTTATTGATGAGTTATCAGTTCACATTTTGAAATGTATTGTAGGTTAGGTTACCCATGTGATCGATAATCAACAACCAAAAACTAAACAATGTCAATGTGCACCTGGTCCTCTTTTTCGGACATATTTTCCTCCTGTCCATCCTCATTGGCGACCTCCTCTCCCTCCGACAGCGCCGCGACCTCCTCTCCCTCCGACAGCGCCGTGGCCTCCTCTCCCTCCGACAGTGCCCCGGCCTCCTCTCCCTCCGACAGCGCCCCGGCCTCCTCTCCCTCCGACATCCTGCTCTCCGTTTAACAGTTTGGGCTGGGGACAAGTAAATGTCACTGGATAAAATTAAAATTAAAATGTATTTCACCTTTATTTAACCAGGTAGGCAAGTTGAGAACACCTTTATTTAACCAGGTAGGCCAGTTGAGAACACCTTTATTTAACCAGGTAGGCCAGTTGAGAACAAGTTCTCATTTACAACTGCGACCTGGCCAAGATAAAGCAAAGTAGTGCGACACAAACAACAACACAGAGTTACACATGGAATAAACAAGCGTACAGTCAATAACACAATAGAAAGAAATCTATATACAATGTGTGCAAATGAGGTAAGATAAGGGAGGTAATAAATATGCCATAGTGGCGAAATAATTACAATTTAGCAATTAAACACTGGAATGATAGATGTGCAGAAGATGAATGTGCAGGTAGAGATACTGGGGTGCAAAGGAGCAAAATAAATCAAATAAATAACAGTATGGGGATGAGGTAGTTGGATGGGCTATTTACAAGATGGGCTATGTACAGGTGCAGTTTTCTGTGAGCTGCTCTGACAGCTGGTGCTTAAAGCTAGTGAGGGAGATAAGTGTTTCCAGTTTCAGAGATTTTTGTAGTTTGTTCCAGTCATTGGCAGAAGAGAACTGGAAGGAGAGGCGGCCAAAGAAAGAATTGGTTTTGGGGGAGACCAGAGAGATATACCTGCTGGAGCGCGTGCTACAGGTGGGTGCTGTTATGGTGACCAGCGAGCTGAGATAAGGGGGGACTTTACCTAGCAGGGTCTTGTAGATGACCTGGAGCCAGTGGGTTTGGCGACAAGTATGAAGCGAGGGCCAGCCAACGAGAGCGTACAGGTCGCAGTGGTGGGTGGTATATGGGGCTTTGGTGACAAAACGGATGGCACTGTGATAGACTGCATCCAGTTTGATGAGTAGAGTGTTGGAGGCTATTTTGTAAATGACATCACCGAAGTCAAGGATCGGTAGGATAGTCCGTTTTACAAGGGTATGTTTGGCAGCATGAGTGAAGGAAGCTTTGTTGTGAAAAAGGAAGACAATTCTAGATGTAATTTTGGATTGGAGATGTTTGATGTGAGTCTGGAAGGAGAGTTTACAGTCTAACCAGACACCTAGGTATTTGTAGTTGTCCACATATTCTAAGTCAGAACCGTCCAGAGTAGTGATGCTGGACGGGCGGGCAGGTGCAGGCAGCGATTGGTTGAAGAGCATGCATTTAGTTTTACTTGCATTTAAAGCAGTTGGAGGCCACGGAAGGAGAGTTGTATGGCATTGAAGCTTGCCTGGAGGTTAGTTAACACAGTGTCCAAAGAAGGGCCAGAAGTATACAGAATGGTGTCGTCTGCATAGAGGTGGATCAGAGACTTACCAGCAGCAAGAGCGACATCATTGAGAGAAGAGAGTCGGCCCAAGAATTTTATCCTGTGGCACCCCCATAGAGACTGCCAGAGGGCCGGACAACAGGCCCTCCGATTTGACACACTGAACTCTATCAGAGAAGTAGTTGGTGACCAAGGCGAGGAAATCATTTGAGAAACCAAGGCTGTCGAGTCTGCCGATGAGGATGTGGTGATTGACAGAGTCGAAAGCCTTGGCCAGATCAATGAATACGGCTGCACAGTATTGTTCCTTATCGATGGCGGTTAAGATATCGTTTAGGACCTTGAGCGTGGCTGAGGTGCACCCGTGACCAGCTCGGAAACCAGATTGCATACCGGAGAAGGTGCGGTGGGATTCGAAATAGTCGGTAATCTGTTTGTTGACTTGGCTTTTGTTGACCTTAGAAAGACAGGGTAGGATGGATATACAGTGGGGAGAACAAGTTTGATACACTGTCGATTTTGCAAGTTTTCCTACTTACAAAGCATGTTGAGGTCTGTAATTTTTTTAATCATAGGTACACTTCAACTGTGAGAGACGGAATCTAAAACAAAAATCCAGAAAATCACATTGTATGATTTTTAAGTAATTAATTAGCATTTTATTGCATGACACAAGTATTTGATACATCAGAAAAGCAGAACTTAATATTTGGTATAGAAACCTTTTTTTGCAATTACAGAGATCATACGTTTCCTGTAGTTCTTGACCAGGTTTGCACACACTGCAGCAGGGATTTTGGTCCACTCCTCCATACAGACCTTCTCCAGATCCTTCAGGTTTCGGGGCTGTCGCTGGGCAATACGGACTTTCAGCTCCCTCCAAAGATTTTCTATTGGGTTCAGGTCTGGAGACTGGCTAGACCACTCCAGGACCTTGAGATGCTTCTTACGTAGCCACTCCTTAGTTGCCCTGGCTGTGTGTTTCGGGTCGTTGTCATGCTGGAAGACCCAGCCACAACCCATCTTCAATGCTCTTACTGAGGGAAGGAGGTTGTTGGCCAAGATCTTGAAATACATGGCCCCATCCATCCTCCCCTCAATACGGTGCAATCGTCCTGTCCCCTTTGCAGAAAAGCATCCCCAAAGAATGATGTTTCCACCTCCATGCTTCACGGTTGGGATGGTGTTCTTGGGGTTGTACTCATCCTTCTTCTTCCTCCAAACACGGCGAGTGGAGTTTAGACCTAAAAGCTCTATTTTTGTCTCATCAGACCACATGACCTTCTCCCATTCCTCCTCTGGATCATCCAGACGGTCATTGGCAAACTTCAGACGGGCCTGGACATACGCTGGCCTGAGCAGGGGGACCTTGCGCGCGCTGCAGGATTTTAATCCATGACGGCGTAGTGTGGTACTAATGGTTTTCTTTGAGACTGTGGTCCCAGCTCTCTTCAGGTCATTGACCAGGTCCTGCCGTGTAGTTCTGGGCTGATCCCTCACCTTCCTCATGATCATGCCCCACGAGGTGAGATCTTGCATGGAGCCCCAGACCGAGGGTGATTGACCGTCATCTTGAACTTCTTCCATTTTCTAATAATTGCGCCAACAGTTGTTGCCTTCTCACCAAGCTGCTTGCCTATTGTCCTGTAGCCCATCCCAGCCTTGTGCAGGTCTACAATTTTATCCCTGATGTCCTTACACCCTCTCTGGTCTTGGCCATTGTGGAGAGGTTGGAGTCTGTTTGATTGAGTGTGTGGACAGGTGTCTTTTATACAGGTAACGAGTTCAAACAGGTGCAGTTAATACAGGTAATGAGTGGAGAACAGGAGGGCTTCTTAAATAAAAACTAACAGGTCTGTGAGAGCCGGAATTCTTACTGGTTGGTAGGTGATCAAATACTTATGTCATGCAATAAAATGCAAATTAATTACTTAAAAATCATACAATGTGATTTTCTGGATTTTTGTTTTAGATTCCGTCTCTCACAGTTGAAGTATATCTATGATTAAAATTACATGCTTTGTAAGTAGGAAAACCTGCAAAATCAGCAGTGTATCAAATACTTGTTCTCCCCACTGTAGGTCTGTAGCAGTTTGGGTCAAGAGTGTCCCCCCCTTTGAAGAGGGGGATGACCGCAGCTGCTTTCCAATCTTTGGGAATCTCAGATGACACAAAAGAGAGGTTGAACAGGCTAGTAAAAGGTGTTGCAACAATTTCGTCAGATCATTTTAGAAAGAAAGGGTCCAGATTGTCAAGCCCGGCTGATTTGTAGGGGTCCAGATTTTGCAGCTCTTTCAGAACATCAGCTGACTTGACTTGGGAGAAGGAGACATGGGGAAGGCTTGGGCGAGTTGCTGTGGGGGGTGCAGTGCTATTGATCGGGGTAGGGGTAGCCAGGTGGAAAGCATGGCCAGCTGTAGAAAAATGCTTATTGAAATTCTCAATTATAGTGGATTTATCGGTGGTGACAGAGTTTCCTATCCTCAGTGCAGTGGGCAGCTGGGAGGAGGTGCTCTTATTCTCCATGGACTTTACAGTGTCCCAGAACTTTTTTGAGTTTGTGTTGCAGGAAGCAAATTTCTGCTTAAAAAAGCCAAGGCTAGCTTTTTCAACTGCCCGTGTATAATGGTTTCTAGCTTCCCTGAAAAGCTGCATATCACGGGGGCTGTTCGATGCTAATGCAGAACGCCATAGGATGTTTTTGTGTTGGTTAAGGGCAGTCAGGTCTGGAGAGAACCAAGGGCTATATCTGGTTCACATTGTTTTTGAATGGGGCTTATTTAAGATGGTGAGGAAGGCATTAAAAAAAAAAAAACAGGCATCCTCTACTGACGGGATGAGGTCAATATCCTTCCAGGATACCCGGGCCAGGTCGATTAGAAAGGCCTGCTCGCTGAAGTGTTTCAGGGAGCGTTTGACAGTGATGAGTGGAGGTCGTTTGCCCGCTGACCCATTACGGATGCAGGCAATGAGGCAGTGATCGCTGGCTACCCCTACCCCGGTTTCCCCCATTAAGCAGGGAGTTGGAGTCTGAGGCAGAGCCTTCTCTTGTCTCTACTCCTCCCGTTACGGGGTCTGAGACGCCGAAGCTTCCCACCATTAGCTCTGACAAATTGAAAACTCTAGTCATTGGCGACTCCATTACCCGCAGTATTAGACTTAAAACGAATCATCCAGCGATCATACACTGTTTACCAGGGGGCAGGGCTACCGACGTTAAGGCTAATCTGAAGATGGTGCTGGCTAAAACTGGCGAGTGTAGAGAGTATAGAGATATTGTTATCCACGTCGGCACCAACGATGTTAGGATGAAACAGTCAGAGGTCACCAAGCGCAACATAGCTTCAGCGTGTAAATCAACTAGAAAGATGTGTCGGCATCGAGTAATTGTCTCTGGCCCCCTCCCAGTTAGGGGGAGTGCTGAGCTCTACAGCAGAGTCTCACAACTCAATCGCTGGTTGAAAACTGTTTTCTGCCCCTCCCAAAAGATAGAATTTGTAGATAATTGGCCCTCTTTCTGGGACAGACCAAGCCTGGCCTGCTGAGGAGTGACAGATTCCATCCTAGCTGGAGGGGTGCTCTCATCTTATCTACCAACATAGACAGGGTTCTAACTCCTCTAGCTCCACAATGAAATAGGGTGCAGGCCAGGCAGCAGGCTGTTAGCCAGCCTGCCAGCTTAGTGGAGTCTGCCACTACCACAGTCAGTGTAGTCAGCTCAGCTATCCCCATTGAGACCGTGTCTGTGCCTCGACCTAGGTTGGGCAAAACTAAACATGGCGGTGTTCGCCTTAGCAATCTCACTAGGATAAAGACCTCCTCCATTTCTGTCATTATTGAAAGAGATCATGATACCTCACATCTCAAAATAGGGCTACTTAATGTTAGATCCCTCACTTCAAAGGCAGTTATAGTCAATGAACTAATCACTGATCATAATCTTGATGTGATTGGCCTGACTGAAACATGGCTTAAGCCTGATGAATTTACTGTGTTAAATGAGGCCTCACCTCCTGGTTACACTAGTGACCATATCCCCCGTGCATCCCGTAAAGTTGGAGGTGTTGCTAACATTTACGATAGCAAATTTCAATTTACAAAAATAAAGAAGACATTTTTGTCTTTTGAGCTGCTAGTCATGAAATCTATGCAGCCTACTCAATCACTTTTATAGCTACTGTTTACAGGCCTCCTGGGCCATATACAGCGTTCCTCACTGAGTTCCCTGAATTCCTATCAGACCTTGTAGTCATAGCAGATAATATTCAAATTTTTTGTGATTTTAATATTCACATGGAAAAGTCCACAGACCCACTCCAAAAGGCTTTCGGAGCCATCATCGACTCAGTGGGTTTTGTCCAACATGTCTCTGGACCTACTCACTGTCACAGTCATACTCTGGACCTAGTTTTGTCCCATGGAATAAATGTTGTGGATCTTAATGTTTTTCCTCATAATCCTGGACTATCGGACCACCATTTTATTACGTTTGCAATAGCAAAAAAAATTATCTGCTTAGACCCCAACCAAGGAGCATTAAAAGTCGTGCTATAAATTCTCAGACAACACAAAGATTCCTTGATGCCCTTCCAGACTCCCTCTGCCTACCCAAGGACGTCAGAGGACAAAAATCAGTTATCCACCTAACTGAGGAACTCAATTTAACCTTGCGCAATACCCTAGATGCAGTTGCACCCCTAAAAACTAAAAACATTTGTCATAAGAAACTAGCTCCCTGGTATACAGAAAATACCCGAGCTCTGAAGCAAGCTTCCAGAAAATTGGAACGGAAATGGCGCCACACCAAACTGGAAGTCTTCCGACTAGCTTGGAAAGACAGTACCGTGCAATATTGAAGAGCCCTTCTGTATTTTTGATACTGTGGCAAAGCTAACTAAAAAGCAGCATTCCCCAAGTGAGGATGGCTTTCACTTCAGCAGTAATAAATTCAATAACTTCTTTGAGGAAAAGATCATGATCATTAGAAAGCAAATTACGGACTCCTCTTTAAATCTGCGTATTCCTCCAAAGCTCAGTTTCCCTGAGTCTGCACAACTCTGCCAGGACCTAGGATCAAGAGAGACACTCAAGTGTTTTGGTACTATTTCTCTTGACACAATGATGAAAATAATCATGGCAAGAAGATATCTGTTTGTCTCTGTGAATGGTTTGTCCTCTGACAAATCTATTGTACATTTCGGTGTTCCTCAAGGTTCCATTTCAGGACCACTATTGTTTTCACTATATATATTTTACCTCTTGGGGATGTCATTTGAAAACATAATGTTAACTTTCACTGCTATACGGATGACACACAGCTGTACATTTCAATGAATTATCTTGAAGCCCCAAAATTGTACTCGCTAGAAACCTGTGTTTCAGACATAACGAAGTGGATGGCTGCAAACTTTCTACTTTTAAACTTGGACAAAACAGAGATGCTTGTTCTAGGTCACAAGAAACAAAGAGATCTTCTGTTGAATCTGACAATTAATCTTGATGGTTGTACAGTCGTCTCAAATAAAACTGTGAAGGACCTCGGCGTTACTCTGGACCCTGAGCTCTCTTTTGACGAACATATCAAGACTGTTTCAAGGACAGCTTTTTTCCATCTACGTAACATTGCAAAAATCAGAAACTTTCTGTCCAAAAATGATGCAGAAAAATTCATCCATGCTTTTGTTACTTCTAGGTTAGACTACTGCAATGCTCTACTTTCTGGCTACCCGGATAAAGCACTAAATAAACTTCAGTTCGTGCTAAATACAGCTGCTAGAATCCTGACTAGAACCAAAAAATGTGATCATATTACTCTGGTGCTAGCCTCGCTATACTGGCTTCCTGTCAAGGCAAGGGCTGATTTCAAGGTTTTACTGCTGACCTACAAAGCATTACATGGGCTTGCTCCTACCTATCTTGCCGATTTGGTCCTGCCGTACATACCTACACGTACGCTACGGTCACAAGACGCAGACCTCCTAATTGTCCCTTGAATTTCTAAGCAAACAGCTTGAGGCAGGGCTTTCTCCTACAGAGCTCCATTTTTATGGAATGGTCTGCCTACCCATGTGAGAGATGCAGACTCCGTCTCAACCTTTAAGTCTTTACTGAGGACTCATCTCTTCAGTGGGTCATATGATTGAGTGTAGTCTGGCGATAGCTTTTCGAGCTAAAGGATAGCTGATGACCACCAACCGTGGTTAGCTGAATACTAACGTTAGCCAGTAAACTGGCTAGCTTCTGGCCTCTCTTCTGGCTAGCTTCAGGCCTCTCTTCTGGCTAGCTTCTGGCCTCTCTTCTGGCTAGCTTCTGGCTAACTTCTGTCCTCTCTTCTGGCTAGCTTCAGGCCTCTCTTCTGGCTAGCTTCTGGCCTCTCTTCTGGCTAGCTTCTGGCCTCTCTTCTGGCTAGCTTCTGTCCTCTCTTCTGGCTAGCTTCTGGCCTCTCTTCTGGCCAGCTTCTGGCCTCTCTTCTGGCCAGCTTCTGGCCTCTCTTCTGGCCAGCTTCTGGCCTCTCTTCTGGCTAGCTTCTGTCCTCTCTTCAGGCTAGCTTCTGTCCTCTCTTCTGGCCAGCTTCTGGCCTCTCTTCTGGCTAGCTTCTGTCCTCTCTTCTGGCTAGCTTCTGGGCTAGCTTCTGTCCTCTCTTCTGGCTAGCTTCTGTCCTCTCTTCTGGCCAGCTTCTGGCTAGCTTCTGTTCTCTCTTCTGGCTAGCTTCTGTCCTCTCTTCTGGCTAGCTTCTGTCCTCTCTTTTGTCCTCTCTTCTGTCCTCTCTTCTGGCTAGCTTCTTCTGTCCTCTCTTCTGGCCTCTCTTCTGGCTAGCTGCTGTCCTCTCTTCTGGCCTCGCTTCTGGCCTCTCTTCTGTTCTCTCTTCTGGCTAGTTTCTGATCTCTCTTCTGGCTAGCTTCTGTCCTCTTTTCTGGCCTCTCTTCTGGCTAGCTTCTGTTCTCTCTTCTGGCCTCTCTTCAGGCCTCTCTTCTGGATAGCTTCTGTCCTCTCTTCTGGATAGCTTCTGTCCTCTCTTCTGTCCTCTTTTCTGGCCTGTCTTCTGGTCAGCTTCTGGCCTCTCTTCTGTCCTCTCTTCTATTGTGGATTTCAGATTTGAGGTGAATATTATTTTAATTTTTTTTAAATTGGTGAGGCAGGTTGCAGGAGAGTGTTTTGAAGTTGAGTTTATAAAAAAATAAAAAATATATATAAAAAGATATGCGAAGAAAATATGTAAATATATATATATATATATATATATATATACGTGACACGACAGGTATAATATCATGAAATAGCCACCTTCATTTTTTTTTAAATAAATTGTAGTGAGCTAGCTTAAGTTAATCTAATTCAATTTGGGGCATTGTTTATTTTTAATTTAAAAAGGGCTTTACGTTTACAGCTAGTTTGACACTTGTCTTCCTGACTTGGGGCTAGCCAGTACAGCTAACGCGTAACGTTACATTAGCTAACGTTGCGTCTCAAAAGAGACTACATCTAAAATAGTACAGACCATGATACCTCAATTTAGGCTTTTTTTAATTAGCTATATGGTTAGTTAGTTAGCTAGTTGTTACATCCAACTTTTTAACGTTAATGTTGACAATATTGTAAAGAAGCTGTTACCTGAGTGAGTTAGCCACAGCGTTATGGTGTCGTTTCCATGGAAACAAGTTCAGCAGTCAGAGGGAGATCTTTCCTGCAACTTTGCATGAAAAAAATATTTTGTAAAGAAAGTCAAATCTCCCTGTATATAACCATGATTATGGATTATAATATAAATGGGGAAAAGTTCATATAAAATTCATTGTATTTGTGTAATAACAACATCAACTGAAGGTGTATAATTTGGGACAACTCTTTCCAAAACCAGTATCATGCCATGTTTTTCACTCAGAATGTAATTTCGTTCTTTTGAATGAACCAATCCAGTAATAGTCTAAATAGCATGTTTTGCTCAGTGTAGGTCAAGATTGCCAATATTTTACACAATGTAATTCCTCTTTTCTTAAACCACACCTTGTGTAAAACCAAGTTTGGAAATACAGTGTTGAGACAACCACCAGTAATGTAGAAATGCATACACAGCTCTTCTGCTCCGATGCACAGTCCAACTTACCACACTAAGTGAGAATACACCAACAGTACTATTATGTTTTCCATGTGTAATTCTCTCTCATGAATGCCTTCCAAACAGTGTACCAGTGATTGAAACTTGTCTCCTTCCTGGAAATTGTGTGGTGTTCAATCAGGACGAGGCTATGTGGACACTCCTGGCCAGGGTGCACTATGGGATGGCGAGGCCGGTCATGGACCCCCCCAGATAGAATTTGTGTGCCCCCCCCCATAACAAATGGCATATTAATTACCATGCTCAGTTTTGCCAGTGTAGCCTGCCAGTAGTACAGACTGGAACAGAGGCTATATGCCAGTGTGCGCTCATAATCTGAGGGGGTAGGAGAAGGGTACGTAATAATGTAATATTTTGTAGTTAAAATCCCCAAAATACATTCTGATTGGGAACCTAGCCATGCCATCATAAGATACCGCCTTCAATCCCTTGATTAGGGAGCTCATTGGATCCCGGGCGGGGTTAGGGAGCTCATTGGATACCGGGGCGGGGTTAGGGAGCTCATTGGATCCCGGGGCGGGGTTAGGGAGCTCATTGGATCCCAGGGCAGGGTTAGGGAGCTCATTGGATCCCGGGGCGGGGTTAGGGAGCTCATTGGATCCCAGGGCGGGGTTAGGGAGCTCATTGGATCCCGGGCGGGGTTAGGGAGCTCATTGGATCCCGGGGCGGGGTTAGGGAGCTCATTGGATCCCGGGGCAGGGTTAGGGAGCTCATTGGATCCCAGGGCGGGGTCAAATGAACCTTTTTTTTTCTTTCACAGAGAGGGAAAAAGATTGTTCACCTTTGTAGACAGCTACAGCTAGCTTGGTTAAGTTTTGGTAGTGTCTCACTGAATAATCATATCTAGTTGGCTAAGCTTTGATCAGCGTGGATATTCCAAAATGTCTGGGTGTACCACTATGTTGAGACCGATGGAGAGCTCCTCGAGCAGCCTGTTAGCCCGACCACCGAGGCTTCCCCAAAACAATAAAAAAAAAATTTAAACATCAAATGTATCTTTTGTCTCTCTGTGTTTCATAATTTTCCTTCAATTCACAAGAGGCTAAATGTATCTCACTAGAGAAAGGCTCCGAGTGAGGTAAACAGCGCCCCTCTGTCTCAGTATGTGTAGCCCATCTATCTGATGCTGTCTGGTCCAAACAAGTATGGCATTGTTGCCACCAGTAGCATTGAAGGCAAGGGAAGCCAGCGAGAATTTGGCCTCCCCTTGATAAAAAACAAAGTATTAAATAATAGCCAATCAGTGTTGAGCTAAACTGAGTGAGCTCAACTGTGATTGGTCCCGGCGCACCAAAAAAAAAAAAAAGTGTCAAGGGAAGCCAGCTTGGATTTGACTTCACACCAAAAAACATCAAAAGCCAAACGTCATTGACAGAAAAAAAAACTTGAATTTCGTTGTGTCGTCCTCCGGTGGCTAGCTAGCAAAACAATGGTCCCTTTTCTAAATTAGCCAAGGATGGAGATAGGGATTTGGACTGGTTTGAATTCATTCTCCATACTGGCCAATTATTATGAAGGCGATTCTGATCCAACCATTAATTCATACATTGTTGTGTCCCTGACCTGAGAGGATGGAAGTTCAATATGTAGCAAGATGTAGAAGGCTAATATTAACTAGCTGGATCGTCGTTGCCCATAAACTGAGCCACTTACAACTCTCTGATGACTCTGCTATAGTCAGCTATGTGATGGGAGGAGACTCTGCTATAGTCAGCTGTGTGATAAGAGAAGACTGCTATAGTCAGCTGTGTGATGGGAGGAGACTCTGCTATAGTCAGCTGTGTGATAAGAGAAGACTGCTATAGTCAGCTGTGTGATAAGATGAGACTCTGCTATAGTCAGCTGTGTGATGGGAGGAGACTCTGCTATAGTCAGCTGTGTGATGAGAGAAGACTGCTATAGTCAGCTGTGTGATGGGAGGAGACTCTGCTATAGTCAGCTGTGTGATGAGAGGAGACTCTGCTCAGGGACATAACGAAGTCCTTTGTGAAATGGTGTGAGGCCAATTACTTGGACCTGAATGTACTGAAGACCAAGGAGCGAGTGGTAGATTTGAGGACAAATGTTAGATATTTTTTAATCCCATTTCTATTAATTGTGAAGAGATTGGTACTGTTGACTCTTATAAGTACTTGGGTGTAATAGTGGACAACAAACTCAACTGGAAGTTGAATTCTCAACAGAGTCGACTAAAAAGCCCAATCCAGACTACATTATAAGGAAGCTTACATCATTATGTGTCCTGTCTGTGATAAAATCAAATTCCCAAGTCGAGATACATTCTTTATTTTACCAGGTAAGTCAGTTAAGAACAAATTCTTATTGTCAACGACGGCCTAGGAACAGTGGGTTAACTGCCTGTTCAGGGGCAGAACAAGAGATTTGTACCTTGCCAGCTCGGGGGTTTGAACTTGCAACCTTCCGGTTACTAGTCCAACACTCTAACCACTAGGCTACCCTGTCGTAATAAATTAATACTCTACTCTACTGAGGAAATTAGGCGAAACAATTCAATGGATATCAATCAACAAAGAGGTAATATTTGTGCTAAGAAGGATATGTTGAAGACTGGCTGTATTGGGTGCAGATGACTGAACTGCTCACCTTTGTGTCTGTATCTGCAGGTATACAGACGGGGAGGCATACAAAGGTATTGGTATGTTATACAGATCACATGTACCATCCTCCTGCCTTACCTCTTCAATGAAAATCCCAGAGGCCTCTACATTATGGACAAGGTATGTGTATGAAAACTATTATCGAAAAACAGTTTTTTTCCCCCCCATTTACATTCACCACAAAAACCAAGGTGTGAGTACTGTTGTGTGTATGCTTTGTTAATCATCTGTATTATTTACTATTTTGGGGATTCACAGACTTCACCCTCCCTTCACACCTCTGATGAATACAAACAGGATATCTGTTCGATCACCGTGCACTGCAAAATCATTCTGGCTGTGGATACGGAGAACATCAACAAGCCAGAGGATACAAGGGCATTCAGAATGTATTCATACCCCTCGACTCTTCCCACATTTTGTTACGTTACAGCCTTGCAGGCTGACAACACCACTCGTGTCGCGTGCGCGTTGCAAAATAAATGTAGAAATCTATATTATTCAATTATTGCACCCATACTGCTTGCGCAAGCCAATGAGCGTCTGCGTTGCCAAGGGCTAAAATAGAAGTCAGTTCTATTTCTGACGCAGATCACGCTGCCAGTCCTGCCTCTCCCATCTCCTCATTGGTTTATAAAAGCAGGTACCCACGTGCCATCTCCTCATTGGTTTATAGAAGCAGGTACCCACGTGTGAGTTTGTTTTGATATTTTAACCTGCGTGTCGTGATCGCGTTTGGTGTGGGGGACATAATACATTTATGCACGATGGCGCATGCACGCAGCCGGGTTGGGTTCTGTGTAACAAGCTTAAAATATCAAAACAAACTCCGAACCAATTATATTAATTTGGGGACAGGTCGAAAAGCATTAAACATGTATGGAAATTTAGCTAGCTAGCTTGCTAGCTAATTTGTCCTATTTAGCTAGCTTGCTGTTGCTAGCTAATTTGTCCTATTTAGCTAGCTTGCTGTTGCTAGCTAATTTGTCCTGGGATATAAACATTGAGTTGTTATTTTACCTGAAATGCACAAGGTCCTCTACTCTGACACCTAATCCACACATAAAACGGTCAGCCGAGTCATTTCTAGTCATCTCTCTTTCTTACAGGCTTTTTCTTCTCTTGACTTTATATTGCGATTGGCAACGTTCGTCTTTCTGTCACCCACGTGGGTATAACCAATGAGGGGATGACACGTGAGTACCTGCTTCTATAAACCAATGAAGAGATGGGAGAGGCAGGACTTGCAGCGCGAACCACGTCAGAAATAGAACTGACTTCTATTTTAGCCCTTGGTAACACAGACGCTCATTGGCGCGCGCGAGCAGTGTGGGTGCAATAATTGAATAATATAGATTTCTAAATGTATTTTGCAACGCGAGCGGTGTAGTTAGCCTGTTATTCTAAAATGTATACAATTAATTTTTATCCTCATCAATCTACACACAACACCCCATAACGACAAAGAGAAAACAAATTTTTAGAAATAAAAAACAGAAATACCTTATTTACATAAGTATTCAGACCCTTTGCTATGAGATCAGCTGCATCCTGTTTCCATTGATCATCCTTGAGATGTCTCTACAACTTGATTGGAGTCCAGCTGTGATAAATTCAATTGATTGGACATGATTTGGAAAGGCACACACCTGTCTATATAAGGTCCTATAGTTGACAGTGCATGTCAGAGCAAAAACCAAAACATGAGGTTGAAGGAATTGTCCGTAGAGCTCCGAGACAGGATGGTGTCGAGGCACAGATCTGGGGAAGGGTACCAAAACATGTCTGCAGCAAACCAGTAAATCAAGCCAGTCAACCAAGCCAGTCAACGTCAATCACTCCAGTCAATCACTCCAGTCAATCACTCCAGTCAATCACTCCAGTCAATCACTCTAGTCAATCACTCCAGTCAATCACTCCAGTCAATCACTCCAGTTAATCACTCTAGTCAATCACTCCAGTTAATCACTCCAGTTAATCAAGCCAGTCAATTCTAGGGTTACAATTATCAAGGTACTGTCAAGTTATAGGGGGGTTAAAAGATTTGGAGCTTTGTAATTTGAACGATTGAGATCCGACAACCCGATCAAACAAAAAAACATTATAAAAATGAGACAAAGATCATGATAGTCAGTATTTCAAATAAAAAGACAAACTAAATCTCTTCTTTTTTTTTCCAGAACCAAATACTGTATTACAATATACATTTAATTTTTACACACACATATCAGAATGATATTACTATTGGTTCACACCCAATGCATTGTTAGTGTGATATAATGTCCATTGTCCATAGGAGGCCAGATCACTATCAGAATGTTCTGTCCCCATCTCTATCTGGGTAAAAAAAAAAAGGAAAAAAAAAGTGCTCATTGTAAAATCCTCACATTGTCTAAGTTAATAAGTCCCAAATTGCACCCTATTCCCTACATAGTGCACTACTTTTGACCAGCGGGCCCATTGGGAATAGGGTACCATTTTAGACACTTGGCACCCTATTCCCTACATAGTGCACTACTTTTGACCAGGGCCTGTAGGGAATAGGGTACCATTTCAGACACTTGGCACCCTATTCCCTATATAGTGCACTACTTTTGACCAGGGCCTGTAGGGAATAGGGTGTCACAGGGGCTGCTATTAGAGACAGTCATCTCACTCTCTGTATGATACCAAAGCCATACATACAGAACCCAATCAAACAAATGACGGTTATCTTTCGTGAATCTAAAACTCCTTTCTCTATCGTCCATGGCTGACTGACTGTTGGTGATCACCTCCATATTGATCTCCCGTAGCATTGATCTCCCGCAGCGTTGATCTCCCGCAGCGTTGACCTCCCGCAGCGTTGACCTCCCGTAGTGTTGACCTCCCGTAGCGTTGACCTCCCGTATCGTTGACCTCCCGTAGTGTTGACCTCCCGTATCGTTGACCTTCCGTAGCGTTGACCTCCCGTAGCGTTAATCTCTCATAGCGTTGACCTCCCATAGCGTTAATCTCTCATAGCGTTAATCTCCCATAGCGTTGATCTCCCATAGCGTTGATCTCTCATAGCGTTAATCTCTCATAGCGTTAATCTCTCATAGCGTTAATCTCTCATAGCGTTGACCTCCCATAGCGTTAATCTCTCATAGCGTTAATCTCTCATAGCGTTAATCTCTCATAGCGTTAATCTCTCATAGCGTTGATCTCTCATAGCGTTAATCTCTCATAGCGTTAATCTCTCATAGCGTTAATCTCTCATAGCGTTAATCTCTCATAGCGTTGATCTCCCACAGCGTTGATCTCCCACAGCGTTGATCTCTCATAGCGTTGATCTCTCATAGCGTTGATCTCTCATAGCGTTAATCTCCCACAGATTTGAGAAGTTTTCCGTGAGAACCAGGCCACACTGCATCGGTTCCTTCCTTCCGATGTGTAGAATTTAAAAACAGGAGCCTATCTATCTATCTATCTATCTATCTATCTATCTATCTATCTATATATATATATATATATATATATATATCTATGTAGTAGTGATATGGGAGAGCAGATGGTCCCAGTCCTGTCTGTGTGAGGAGTTAGAGGAGTAGGATACAGTTTCCCCTAAATGCTCATCTTGGGTCAGCCCCCCACTTCCGGTTAACCCTTTACACTCCTGGGAATTGGCCTACATGGATAGGGCTGAATTAAAATGTTTCTTACAGACGAAATATGACAAGCATATGCATAACCATGGTAGCAATTGAAAGGGAACAGTTTGGAGATCATGGGAAAATTATTAGACCAAAGGTGAGGACACAACAGTTCACCTGACACAAGACTGAATTCAAACATTACACTGTTGATTTTATGTTCATTTTACATATACTGTACTTTTCACATTATTGGTTGATAACGAAATCTGAAATACTCTGGATATATTCAGTAACATGTTAAGAATATTGCTGGAAAATGGGGTTTAAAGGGGTTGAATGAGAGGTCTGACTGGTGTCTCCAAGTGGCCACACACCTCTCCAAACTGTGGGGTTTGAGTGAGAGGTCTGACTGGCGTCTCCAAGTGGCCAGACCTCTCCAAACTGTGGGGTTTGAGTGAGAGGTCTGACTGGTGTCTCCAAGTGGCCACATACCTCTCCAAACTGTGGGGTTTGAGTGAGAGGTCTGACTGGTGTCTCCAAGTGGCCACACACCTCTCCAAACTGTGGGGTTTGAGTGAGAGGTCTGACTGGCGTCTCCAAGTGGCCAGACCTCTCCAAACTGTGGGGTTTGAGTGAGAGGTCTGACTGGTGTCTCCAAGTGGCCACATACCTCTCCAAACTGTGGGGTTTGAGTGAGAGGTCTGACTGGCGTCTCCAAGTGGCCACACCTCTCCAAACTGTGCATAGTTCCTAAGTAATTTCAATGCACCTTTCTGACTTAAAGAAGTCTTCAGCTATAAGGTGCTTTTTTGAGCTCTCCTAGCTGGACCGTTGAGGAACTAGAGGAAGCACACTTGTAGTTGTTTTCTTTGGAACACAGCCCTTCCTCCTCGTCATCACACATTTACTGCTGTTGTTTAGGCAAACTAAACACTGTCATTATAAATAGCAATCTGGGTCAGGTGGGCATCATTTAAAAGCCTGTTCTGTTGCCAACATGACTAGCTAAGATATAAAATATGACATTACAGTGTTAGGCTTTCACAAGGCAATTCAGAGAAACAGACCATGATGTTGGCGTGCAGAGAAAGGAGTGATGACCGTATTCACGTGTGTGTGCAGAGGCTAACATAGTCTCATTCTGTTCAGAACAACCCAGGGTATGACGACAAGTCATCTGGTAACTACATCAAACATAGTCTCATTCTGTTCAGAACAACCCAGGGTATGACGACAAGTCATCTGGTAACTGTACATCAAACATAGTCTCATTCTGTTCAGAACAACCCAGGGTATGACGACAGTCATCTGGTAACTACATCTAACATAGTCTCATTCTGTTCAGAACAACCCAGGGTATGACGACAAGTCATCTGGTAACTGTACATCAAACATAGTCTCATTCTGTTCAGAACAACCCAGGGTATGACGACAAGTCATCTGGTAACTGTACATCAAACATAGTCTCATTCTGTTCAGAACAACCCAGGGTATGACGACAAGTCATCTGGTAACTACATCAACCATAGTCTCATTCTGTTCAGAACAACCCAGGGTATGACGATAAGTCATCTGGTAACTGTACTCACAGGCGATGCATGACATCAAAGCGATATTTATTATAATCCTCAACATAATGCATATTGTCCTCTTAATTGACAGCATTTTCACTCAGACAACAAAACATTTGCAAAAGTTACGAGGAGGGATGGGTTGCAGCTTTACGTTGCGTGAGGTTCTCAAGTTCAGAATGTCTGTCAGTCAAAACTCATACATCGCTGTGATGAGCATTACGTTCCAATTTAGGTATTTATTGGTGCCCAAATCTGCCATTTTCAACCCGGATGGATACGAGTACGAGTGTAAAGGGTTAAGGTTAGGATTGGGGGAGGGGAAGCTGATCCTAGATCTGTACCTAGGGAGCTTAGTCCTGTGCGATGTTGAATGTCTGGGGTTAGAGGTTAGAGATCGGGGTTTAAAGGTCAGGGGTCAGTCCACTTGCATGTTACGTAGCAGCAGTCCTTTCTTCACCCCTCCCTGCAGCATCCTGGCACCTAGACTACTGCCAGCCGTACCATCACTACAGAAAGATAAGGAGAGAGGGATGACGTGAGAGAGATGGATGGAGGGAGAGAGAGGGATGGAAAGAGAGAGGGATGGAAAGAGAGGGATGGAAAGAGAGAGGGATGGAGCGAGAGAGATGGATGAGGGAGAGAGAGGGATGGAAAGAGAGAGGGAGGGAGATAGAGGAGAGAGAGAGAAGGAGATGGAAAGAGAGGATGGAAGAGAGGGATGGAAAGAGAGAGGGATGGAAAGAGAGAGATGGATGGAGGGAGAGAGAGGGAGGGAAAGAGAGAGGGGGAGAGAGAGGCGATGGAGAGAGAGGGAGGGAGATAGAGGAGAGAGAGAGAGAGGAGAGAGAGAGGAGAGATGGATGGAGGGAGAGAGGAGGATGGAAAGAGAGAGGGGGAGAGAGAGGCAATGGAGAGAGGGAGGGAGATAGAGCGAGAAGAGGGGTGAAGGGGAGAAAAGAGGAAGAGGGAAATTAGGGAGAAGAGAGAGGGAGAGAATGTGTTAGGTGTGGAAGTTTGTCTATGTGTTGGATGTGCGTGCGTGTGCGTATGTGTGTGTGTGTGTGTGTGTTGTGTGTGTGTGTGTGTGTGTGTGTGTGTGTGTGTGTGTGTGTGTGTACAGTTGAAGTCGGAGGTTTACATAGCCAAATACATTTAAACTCAGTTTTTCACATTCCTGACATTTAATCCTAGTATAAATTCCCTGTCTTAGGTCAGTTAGTATCACCACTTTATTTTAAGAATGTGAAATGTCAGAATAATAGTAGAGAATGATTTATTTCAGCTTTTATTTATTTCATCACATTCCCAGTGGGTCAGAAGTTTACATACACTCAATTAGTATTTGGTAGCATTGCCTTTATATTGTTTAACTTGGGTCAAACATTTCGGTGAGCCTTCCACAAGCTTCCCACAATAAGTTGGGTGAATTTTGGCCCATTCCTCCTGACAGAGCTGGTGTAACTGAGTCAGGTTTGTAGGCCTCCTTGCTCACACACGCTATGGGATTGAGGTCAGGGCTTTGTGATGGTCACTCCAATACCTTGACTTTGTTGTCATTAAGCCACAACTTTGGAAGTATGCTTGGGGTCATTGTTCATTTGGAAGACCCATTTGCGACCAAGCTTTAACTGATGTCTTGAGATGTTGCTTCAATATATCCACATCATTTTCCTGCCTCATGATGCCATCTATTTTGTGAAGTGCACCAGTCCCTCCTGCAGCAAAGCACCCCCACAACATGATGCTGCCACCCCCGTGCTTCACGGTTGGGATGGTGTTCTTTGGCTGGCAAGCCTCCCCCTTTATCCTCCAAACATAACGATGGTCATTATGGCCAAACAGTTCTATTTTTGTTTCATCAGACCAGAGGACATTTCTCCAAAAAGTACGATCTTTGTCCCCATGTGCAGTTGCAAACCGTAGTCTGGCTTTTTCATGGCGGTTTTGGAGCAGTGGCTTCTTCCTTGCTTAGCGGCCTTTCAGGTTATGTCGATATAAGACTCGTTTTACTGTGGATATAGTTACTTTTGTACCTGTTTCCTCCAGCATCTTCACAAGGTCCTTTGCTGTTGTTCTGGGATTGATTTGCACTTTTCACACCAAAGTACGTTCATCTCTAGGAGACAGAACGCATCTCCTTCCTGAGCGGTATGACGGCTGCATGGTCCCATGGTGTTTATACTTGCGTACTATTGTTTGTACAGATGAACGTGGTACCTTCAGGTGTTTGGAAATTGCTGATTTCTTTTGATTTCCACATGATGTCAAGCAAAGAGGCACTGAGTTTGAAGGTAGGCCTTGAAATACATCTACAGGTACACATCCAATTGACTCAAATGATGTCAATTAGCCTATCAGAAGCTTCTAAAGCTATGACATCATTTTCTGGAATTTTTCAAGCTGTTTAAAGGCACAGTCAACTTAGTGAATGTAAACTTCTGACCCACTGGAATTGTGATACAGTGAATTATAAGTGAAATAATCTGCCTGTAAACAATTGTTGGAAATATTATTTATGTCATGCACAAATAGATGTCCTAACCGACTCGCCAAAACTATAGTTTGTTAACGAGAAAGGTGTGGATTGGTTGAAAAACAAGTTTTAATGACTCCAACCTAAGTGCATGTAAACTAGTTTTAATGACTCCAACCTCAGTGTATGTAAACTTCCGACTGGCAGAATCCTTTTTTATTCAATCGCCTGCCAATTCTCAGAAGGCAGCCCGACCTCTGACCCCTTTATCTCTGCCTTCTTTTCATGTAAATGACGGGGATCTGGGCCTGTTCCCAGGAGAGCAGTATGTCGTTCACGTCAGACTCGTCGGACTCGTTAAAGGGAAAAAGGTTTCTGACAGTTTGTGGTGAATAATCACAGTTCTGATGTCCAGAAGCTCTTTTCGGTCATAAGAGACGGTAGCAGCAACATTATGTGCATAATAACTTACAAACAACGCAAAGAAACAAACAAAAAAACACAATTGGACCGGAACACAATTGGATCGGAACACAATTGGATCGGAACACAATTGGATCGGAACACAATTGGATCGGAACACCTAAAATGTCAGCCTTCTTCTCCAGCGCCATCTGTCTGTGTGTGTGTGTGTGTGTGTGTGTGTGTGTGTGTGTGTGTGTGTGTGTGTGTGTGTGTGTGTGTGTGTGTGTGTGTGTGAGACAGCAGTGCTTACAGGGGGCTGTACTTCCTCTTCTTGGGTTCTGGTGGCTCTGTGGACGGCCCTCCTTTGTCTTTCCTCTCCCCCACCCCAACCTCCGCCCCCACCCCCCCCCTACACCCCCTCTTGCTGTGACCTCCGCTGCTCCAGGTTTTGCTGAGGGAGGAGATGAAGAGGTTAAAGGTTAGTCAGAGGTCAACGGGAATATGTTCCAGAAAGCTGGATCAATGAGCCACCTAACTGTCCAAAAGTGACAAGGTTTAACTGACTGGACATCAACAGTCAATACACAAAGGAAACAGCAGCTTTCTTTAATCAACCAGAAAATACCTCGAGTTATATGTGGCAGTTCATCAAAGTTAGCTTGTTGATTTAATAATCCTGTTTTTCTGGAATAGCCCACTCGGATAGGGGTCACGGGGTTAAACTGAAGGCTCAAGATTACGGCAGATTAACAGTCAAGATAAACTGGGACTGCAGATTAACAGTCAAGATAAACTGGGACTACAGATTAACAGTCAAGATAAACTGGGACTACAGATTAACAGTCAAGATAAACTGGGACTGCAGATTAACAGTCAAGATAAACTGGGACTACAGATTAACAGTCAAGATAAACTGGGACTACAGATTAACAGTCAAGATAAACTGGGACGGCAGATTAACAGTCAAGATAAATGTCACGGCAGATTAACAGTCAAGATAAACTGGGACCGCAGATTAACAGTCAAGATAAACTGGGACTGCAGATTAACAGTCAAGATAAACTGGGACTACAGATTAACAGTCAAGATAAACTGGGACTGCAGATTAACAGTCAAGATAAACTGGGACTACAGATTAACAGTCAAGATAAACTGGGACTACAGATTAACAGTCAAGATAAACTGGGACGGCAGATTAACAGTCAAGATAAATGTCACGGCAGATTAACAGTCAAGATAAATGTCACGGCAGATTAACAGTCAAGATAAACTGGGACTGCGGATTAACAGTCAAGATAAACTGGGACTGCAGATTAACAGTCAAGATAAACTGGGACTGCAGATTAACAGTCAAGATAAACTGGGACTACAGATTAACAGTCAAGATAAACTGGGACTGCAGATTAACAGTCAAGATAAACTGGGACTACAGATTAACAGTCAAGATAAATGGGACTACAGATTAACAGTCAAGATAAACTGGGACTGCAGATTAACAGTCAAGATAAACTGGGACTGCAGATTAACAGTCAAGATAAACTGGGACTGCAGATTAACAGTCAAGATAAACTGGGACTACAGATTAACAGTCAAGATAAACTGGGACTACAGATTAACAGTCAAGATAAACTGGGACTGCAGATTAACAGTCAAGATAAACTGGGACGGCAGATTAACAGTCAAGATAAATGTCACGGCAGATTAACAGTCAAGATAAATGTCACGGCAGATTAACAGTCAAGATAAATGTCACGGCAGATTAACAGTCAAGATAAACTGGGACTACAGATTAACAGTCAAGATAAACTGGGACTGCAGATTAACAGTCAAGATAAACTGGGACGGCTGTGGAACTCCTATGGATCACCTCCTTTCACATCAGAAGACAGAAACAGCTCTGACATCAGAAGACAGAAACAGCTCTGACATCAGAAGACAGAAACAGCTCTGACATCAGAAGAGGTGAGATGTGAGCCCCCGTAACGACTTCAGTTCAGGCCTTATATGGAAGTCAACCACCAATTTGGAAAATGCCTTATTACATAGTTATAGTAAAAGATTACATTGTGGCATCGTGCCTGTGTTATGTTACTCCATAGGCATGTTATAAGCACCTTGTGTAGCTCTGAGAGCTGTTGGTGTCGTATGAGAGCCTCCTTGCTGGGGAACTGTCTCCTACACAGCAGACAGGCTAGCTTAGCCCAGTCTGTCATCCTCTCGTCCTTCTCTCCTCCCTCCTCTCCCTCGCTGTCCGTCTCGCCGCTGTAGGCCGGAACCAAACCCTGCACCTGAGGTGGAGAGCGCTAAAGAGGGAGAAAAAAACTGTGAAGTGAAGAGAGATGGCAGAGAAAGAAAAAGAGGGGAGGTGCACCAGGAGAGAAGTAGAGCAGTGTGTTCTACCTGACTCAATGGGGAGGGAAGTAGAGCAGCGTGTTCTACCTGACTCAATGGGGAGGGAAGTAGAGCAGTGTGTTCTACCTGACTCAATGGGGAGGAAAGTAGAGCAGTGTGTTCTACCTGACTCAATGGGGAGGGAAATAGAGCAGTGTGTTCTACCTGACTCAATGGGGAGGGAAGTAGAGCAGCGTGTTCTACCTGACTCAATGGGGAGGGAAGTAGAGCAGTGTGTTCTACCTGACTCAATGGGGAGGGAAATAGAGCAGTGAGTTCTACCTGACTCAATGGGGAGGGAAGTAGAGCAGTGTGTTCTACCTGACTCAATGGGGAGGGAAGTAGAGCAACGTGTTCTACCTGACTCAATGGGGAGGGAAGTAGAGCAGTGTGTTCTACCTGACTCAATGGGGAGGGAAGTAGAGCAGTGTGTTCTACCTGACTCAATGGGGAGGGAAGTAGAGCAGTGTGTTCTACCTGACTCAATGGGGAGGGAAGTAGAGCAGTGTGTTCTACCTGACTCAATGGGGAGGGAAGTAGAGCAGTGTGTTCTACCTGACTCAATGGGGAGGGAAGTAGAGCAGTGTGTTCTACCTGACTCAATGGGGAGGGAAATAGAACAGTGAGTTCTACCTGACTCAATGGGGAGGGAAGTAGAGCAGTGTGTTCTACCTGACTCAATGGGGAGGGAAGTAGAGCAGTGTGTTCTACCTGACTCAATGGGGAGGGAAGTAGAGCAGCGTGTTCTACCTGACTCAATGGGGAGGGAAGTAGAGCAGTGTGTTCTACCTGACTCAATGGGGAGGGAAGTAGAGCAGTGTGTTCTACCTGACTCAATGGGGAGGGAAATAGAGCAGTGAGTTCTACCTGACTCAATGGGGAGGGAAGTAGAGCAGTGTGTTCTACCTGACTCAATGGGGAGGGAAATAGAGCAGTGAGTTCTACCTGACTGTTTAATAAACACTACTACCTTCTAACTGTTTAATAAACACTACTACTTTCTAACTGTTTAATAAACACTATTACCTTCTAACTATTAGAGATGGAGGTGTGACTAGGGATGGAGGTGTGGCCAGGTACTAGGGATGGAGGTGTGGCCAGGTACTAGGGATGGAGGTGTGGCCAGGTACTAGGGATGGAGGTGTGGCCAGGTACTAGGATGGAGGTGTGGCCAGGTACTAGGGATGGAGGTGTGACTAGGCACTAGGGATGGAGGTGTGGCCAGGTACTAGGGATGGAGGTGTGGCCAGGTACTAGGGATGGAGGTGTGACTAGGCACTAGTGATGGAGGTGTGGCCAGGTACTAGGGATGGAGGTGTGACCAGATACTAGGGATGGAGGTGTGACCAGGAATTAGGGATGGAGGTGTGACCAGGCACTAGGGATGGAGGTGTGACCAGGTATTAGGGATGGAGGTATGACCAGGTATTAGAGATGGAGATGTGACCAGGTACTAGGGATGGAGGTGTGACTAAGGATGGAGGTGTGAAAAGGTACTAGGGATGGAGGTGTGACCAGGTACAAAGGATGGAGGTGTGACTAGGGATGGAGGTATGACCAGGTACTAAGGATGGAGGTGTGACCAGGTACAAGGGATGGAGGTGTGACCAGGGATGGAGGTGGGCCTGGGCATTAGGGATGGAGGTGTGAAAAGGTACAAGGGATGGAGGTGTGACCAGGTACTAGGGATGGAGATGTGACCAGGTTCTAGGGATGGAGGTTTGACCAGGCACTAGAGATGGAGGTGTGATCAGGTACTAGGGATGGAGGTGTGACCAGGTATTAGGGATGGAGGTGTGACCAGGCACTAGGGATGGAGGTGTGACCAGGTACTAGGGATGGAGGTGTGACCAGGTATTAGGGATGGAGGTGTGACCAGGCCCTAGGGATGGAGGTGTGAAAAGGTACTAGGGATGGAGGTGAGACCAGGGAAGGAGGTGTGACTAGAGATAGAGGTGTGACCAGGTACTAGGGATGGAGGTGTGACTGGGTATTAGGGATGGAGGTGTGACCAGGTATTAGGGATGGAGGTGTGATCAGGTACTAGGGAGGGAGGTGCGACCAGGTATTAGGGATGGAGGTTTGACAAGGCACTAGGGATGGTGGTGTGACTGGGTATTAGGGATGGAGGTGTGACCAGGTATTAGGGATGGAGGTTTGACCAGGCACTAGGGATGGAGGTGTGACCAGGTATTAGGGATAGAGGTGTGATCAGGTACTAGGGAGGGAGGTGTGACCAGGTATTAGGGATGGAGGTGTGACTAGGGATGGAGCTGTGACCAGGCACTAGAGATGGAGGTGTGACCAGGTATTAGGGATGGAGGTGTGACCAGGAACTAGGGATGGAGCTGTAACCAGGCACTAGGGATGGAGGTGTGACCAGGCCCTAGGGATGGAGGTGTGAAAAGGTACTAGGGATGGAGGTGTGACCAGGGAAGGAGGTGTGACTAGAGATAGAGGTGTGACCAGGTATTAGGGATGGAGGTGTGACCAGGTACTAGGGATGGAGGTGTGACCAGGTACTTGGGATGGAGGTATCATCAGGCATTAGGGATGGAGGTGTGACCAGGTACTAGGGATAGAGGTGTGACTAGGGAAGGAGGTGTGACCAGGTACTAGGGATGGAGCTGTGACCAGGTACTAGGGATGGAGGTGTGACCAGGTATTAGGGATAGAGGTGTGACTAGGTACAAGGGATAGGGTGTGACTAGGGAAGGAGGTGTGACTAGAGATGGAGGTGTGACCAGGTATTAGGGAAGGAGGTGTGACCAGGTACTAGGGATGGAGGTGTGACCAGGCATTAGGGATGGAGGTATGACCAGGTACAAGGGATGGAGGTGTGACCAGGTACTAGGGATGGAGGTGTGACTAGGGATGGAGGTGTGACCAGGTACTAGGGATGGAGGTGTGACCAGGTACTAGGGATGGAGGTGTGACCAGGTACTAGGGATGGAGGTGTGACTAGGGATGGAGGTGTGACCAGGTACTAGGGATAGAGGTGTGACTAGGTAATAGGGATGGAGGTGTGACTAGGGAAGGAGGTGTGACTAGAGATGGAGGTGGGACTGGGCATTAGGGATGGAGGTGTGAAAAGGTACAAGGGATGGAGGTGTGACCAGGTACTAGGGATGGAGGTGTGACCAGGTACTAGGGATGGAGGTGTGACCAGGTATTAGGGATGGAGGTGTGTCCAGGTTCTAGTGATGGAGGTTTGACCAGGTTCTAGGGATGGAGGTTTGACCAGGCACTAGGGATGGAGGTGTGACTAGGTATTAGGGATGGAGGTGTGACCAGGTACTAGGGATGGAGGTGTGACCAGGTACTAGGGATGGAGGTGTGACGGGGGATGGAGGTTTGACCAGGCACTAGGGATGGTGGTGTGACTGGGTATTAGGGATGGAGTTGTGACCAGGTATTAGGGATGGAGGTGTGATCAGCTACTAGGGAGGGAGGTGTGACCAGGTATTGGGGATGGAGGTGTGACTACGGATGGAGCTGTGACCAGGCACTAGAGATGGAGGTGTGACTAGGGATGGAGGTGTGAAAAGGTACTTGGGATGGAGGTGTGACCAGGCACTAGGGATGGAGGTGTGACTAGAGAAGGAGGTGTGACTAGAGATGGAGGTGTGACCAGGTACTAGGGATAGAGGTGTGACCAGGTACTAGGGATGGAGGTGTGACCAGGTACTAGGGATGGAGGTGTGACTAGGGATGGAGGTGTGAGCAGGTACTAAGGATAGAGGTGTGACTAGGGATGGAGGTGTGACTAGAGATGGAGGTGTGACCAGGTTATAGGGATGGAGGTGTGACCAGGAATTAGGGATGGAGGTGTGACCAGGCACTAGGGATGGAGGTGTGACCAGGTATTAGGGATGGAGGTATGACCAGGTATTAGAGATGGAGATGTGACCAGGTACTAGGGATGGAGGTGTGACTAAGGATGGAGGTGTGAAAAGGTACTAGGGATGGAGGTGTGACCAGGTACAAAGGATGGAGGTGTGACTAGGGATGGAGGTATGACCAGGTACTAGGGATGGAGGTGTGACCAGGGATGGAGGTGTGACCAGGGATGGAGGTGTGACCAGTGCATTCGGAAAGTATTCAGACCCCTTAACTTTTTACACATTTTGTTACGTTACAACCTTGTTCTAAAATGTATTAAATAAATATTTTTCTTCATCAATCTACACACTATACCCCTTAATGACATCACAATACCCCTTAATGACATCACAATACCCCTTAATGACATCACAATACCCCTTAATGACATCACAATACCCCATAATTACCTCACAATATCCCTTAATGACAAAGCAACTGTTTTTTAGAATTTTATGGAAATGTATAAAAAATGCTAACTTATTTACATAAGTATTCAGACCCTTTGCTATGAGACCTGAAATTGAGCTCATGTGCATACTGTTTCCATTGAACATCCTTGAACAACTTGATTGGAGTCCAGCTGTGGTAAATTCAATTGATTGGACATGATTTGGAAAGGCACACACACCTGTCTATATAAGGTCCTATAGTTGACAGTGCATGTCAGAGCAAAAACCAAGCCACGAGGTTGAAGGAATTGTCTGTAGAGCTCCGAGACAGGATTGTGTCGAGGCACAGATCTGGAGAAGGGTACCAGAACATGCCTGAAGCATTGAAGGTCCCCAAGAACACAGTGGCCTCCATCACTCTTCAATGGAAGAAGTTTGGAACCACCAAGTCTCTTCCTAGAGCTGGCCACCCGGCCAAACTGAGCAATCGGGGGAGAATGGCCTTGGTCAGGGAGGTGACCAAGAACCGGTTGGTCACCCTGACAGATCTATAGTTCCTCTGTGGAGATGGGAGAACCTTCTAGAAGGACAACCCATCTCTGCAGCCCTCTGCCAATCAGGCCTTTATGGTATCGTGGCCCGATTGGAGTTTGCCAAAAGGCACCTAAAGACTCTCAGACCACGAGAAACAAGATTCTCTGGTCTGATGAAACTAAGATCGAACTCTTGGCCTGAATGCTAAGCTTCATGTCTGGAGGAAACTTGGCACCATCCCTATGGTGAAGCATGGTGGTGGCAGCATCATGCTGTGGGGATGTTTTTCAGCGGCAGGGACCGAGAGACTAGTCAGGATCGAGGCAAAGAGGAACGGAACAAAGTACAGAGAGATTCTTGATGAAAACCTGCTCCAGAGCGCTCAGGACCTCAGACTGGGGTGAAGGTTCACCTTCCAACCTTCCAACAGGACAACGACTCTAAGCACACAGCCAAGACAACACAGGAGTGGCTTCGGTACAAGTCTCTGAATGTCCTTGAACGGCCCAGCTAGAGCCTGGACTTGAACCCAATCGAACATCTCTGGAGAGACCTGAAAATAGCTGTGCAGTGACGCTCCCCATCCAACCTAACAGAGCTGTAGAGAAGAATGGGAGAAACTCCCCAAATACAGGTGTGCCAAGCTTGTAGCGTCAGACCCAAGAAGACTCAATGCTGTAAGGTGCTTCAACAAAGTACTGAGTAAAGGGTCCGAATACTTATGTAAATGTGATATTTAAGCTTTTTATTTTTAATAACTTTGCTAAAATTTCTATTACAAACCTGTTTTTTTGTTTTGTCATTATAGGGTATTGTGATGTCATTATAGGGTATTGTGATGTCATTATAGGGTATTGTGATGTCATTATAGGGTATTGTGTGTAGATTGATGGGGGGGGGGGACAATTTGAATAAGGCTGTAATGTAACAAAATGTGTAAAACGTCAAGGGGTCTGAATACTTTCCGAATGCCCTGTTTGCAGGATAGATTCAAGCTCTGAGGTAAACAGCTCTCTGCTGGTCTGTCTACCTTCACAAGTAATGTCTTTACCCAATGGATGATATTAAAGCTTAATCGCCTTAAAGTTGTTAGCAATATTGATGATTTCTTTCTCTTTTCTCTTTCTGAAATATGGCTATTTAGTTGTTGATTTTTACCCTGGCTTTATAGTGCTGACTGCAATTTTGAGATTATAAACTGTGAATGTGGAAGAGATCATTGGCTAATAAATGTGCAGGTTGCATTTCCTTCACACAAAATATTCTAGAATGTCATACATATCGCTGTTTTGAAGCCTCTGTTTTCACTGCATCCAATTGTGAAATGACTGATTTGGACTCATACTGTTCGTTAGCTTTAAGTAATCTTTTGTGAAATTATTTGCAAGCGGATGTTTTCTTGAGAATTGTCAAAACAGGAAAGGCTTTTTTTTTTTGTTACCCTGAAGACGATTGGGGAAATAGTTAGATGTTGAAATAACATCAGGACTGTACTTCCTCACCGATATCACAGGATCTGGGAAGGTCCTCATGGAAAAATGCCTCATCAAAATTTTAAAATTTAATTATATTTAATAATCGGCCTCCTCGACCCCCAACAATCGGTATCGGCGTTTAAAAATCATTCTCTAATCTAAACTTGTATTAATCATGGCCGAATACTGACCGGGCAAATTGTCTCTCTCTGCCCGCATGGCAAAATAATTAGAATGGCAGAAAAATTGCTTTAAAGGTCCAATCCAGCTGTTTATATGTCAATATCAAATCATTTCTGGGTAACTATTAAGTACCTTAATGTGATTTTAAAAATAAATAAAATTAGAAACAAAAATAGCTTCTTAGCAAAGAGCAATTTCTCAAGCAGTAATTTTGCTAGGACTGTCTGGGGGTGGTCTGAGTTGGGGAGAAAACTTCAAATGAGCTGTTATTGGCAGAGAGGTTTGGAACTCTCTTTCTTATTCGTCAATTAACTAATTTACCGCCTGGTGATGTCACCATGGAAGGCCAAAACTCCACCCACCAAAACAAGCTGAAATTTCAGGCGGTCTTTTCAAACAGCTCAAATACTAAAAGGACATTATCATAATTTTCACAATTTCACAGTATTATTCCAACTTCAGCATGGAAATATATATAAAACGAACCTTTGATTGCACTGGGTATTTGTGTTTGCAACATGGTCTCTACGCCCCATGGCAAAATGTGTAGAATTATAGGAAATTAACTTTAAAACTAAACATTTTCTCTCCACCGTCAAGAGGGCGACAAATAAAATGTTTTCCCACGTGGTGGGGGCCCTCCCCAACCAAATCTCGCTTAGGGCCCCCAAATACCTAGAACCGGGCCTGGCGAGAGAGAGAGAGAGAGAGAGAGAGAGAGAGAGAGAGAGAGAGAGAGAGAGAGAGAGAGAGAGAGAGAGAGTACAGAGGAAGGGGAGAGAGGGAGAAGGACAACCATTGGAATAGAAAGAGCAGGAAACAGAGAAACAGAGGGAGAGGGAGAAGGGGTGTGTACCTCTCTGTCTGTGTGTCTGAGCTGGTCCAGGATGATCTGAGGTCTTTCAGACAATGCCCCCTACAGGCCAAAGAGGAGAAGGGTCAGAGCTGTGTGTGTGTGTGTGTGTGTGTGTGTGTGTGTGTGTGTGTGTGTGTGTGTGTGTGTGTGTGTGCGTGCGTTGTGTTATGTGTCATGTGTGTGTCTGTGTGAGTGATACCTTCTTCTCCAGGACAGCATAACCGGCGTCAGCGCTGGCGGACTCTCGGCGATCGTCAAGGCGACCGTGTCCAGGCACCCGGGCGTAACCAGGGGGAGGAGCCATAGAGGTCACAGGGGTGGTGGAGCAGGAAGAGGAGGAAGAGGAGAGAGAGCGAACGTTCTCCTTCTGTCTGTTCAGACTCTTAGCCCAACGCTCCATGTCCTTCGCTATCTAAGAACACACATTAGCACACCTATGTAGCTTAGTTTTGTGTGTGTGTTGTGTATGAGTGTGTATGTGTGTGTGTGTGTGTGTTACCTGTTGGGCTGTCTTATTTTTGGGCTTGTCCTTCTTCTCCTTGCCTCCAGGAGCAGCAGAGGGAGGATCAGGGGGGGCGGAGTTATCACCGGGGGCAACGGCAGCCTCAGCTGTTGATTGGGCAGGAGCTGGAACGTAGGTTTGTTTCTCTCCGTCCCAGTACATATACTGCAGAGTGACCCCGTTATAGTAGTACTAGAGACAGAGAAGAGGAGAGAGAGGGTTGTAGTAGAGTATGTGCTACCTGTGAGTTAGGGTCGTAGTAGAGTCCAGTTAGAGGGTCGTAGTAGAGTGTGTGCTACCTGTGAGTTAGGGTCGTAGTAGAGTCCAGTTAGAGGGTCGTAGTAGAGTTCAGTTAGAGGGTCGTCGTAGAGTCCAGTTAGAGGGTTGTAGTAGAGTCCAGTTAGAGGGTCGTAGTAGAGTGTGTGCTACCTGTGAGTTAGGGTCATAGTAGAGTCCAGTTAGAGGGTCGTAGTAGAGTCCAGTTAGAGGGTCATAGTAGAGTCCAGATAGAGGGTCGTAGTAGAGTCCAGTTAGAGGGTCATAGTAGAGTCCAGATAGAGGGTCCTACTAGAGTTCAGTTAGAGGGTCGTAGTAGAGCTCAGTTAGAGGGTCGTAGTAGAGTCCAGTTAGAGGGTCGTAGTAGAGTCCAGTTAGAGGGTCGTAGTAGAGTTCAGTTAGAGGGTCGTAGTAGAGTATGTGCTACCTGTGAGTTAGGGTCATAGTAGAGTCCAGTTAGAGGGTCGTGGAAGAGTATGTGCTACCTGTGAGTTAGGGTCGTAGTAGAGTCCAGATAGAGGGTCGTAGTAGAGTCCAGTTAGAGGGTCGTAGTAGATTCCAGTTAGAGGGTCGTAGTAGAGTCCAGTTAGAGGGTCGTAGTGGAGTCCAGTTAGAGGGTCGTAGTAGAGTCCAGATAGAGGGTCGTAGTAGAGTATGTGCTACCTGTGAGTTAGGGTCGTAGTAGAGTCCAGTTAGAGGGTCGTAGTAGAGTCCAGTTAGAGGGTCGTAGTAGAGTCCAGATAGAGGGTCGTAGTAGAGTGTGTGCTACCTGTGAGTTAGGGTCGTAGTAGAGTCCAGTTAGAGGGTCGTAGTAGAGTCCGGTTAGAGGGTCGTAGTAGAGTTCAGATAGAGGGTCGTAGTAGAGTATGTGATACCTGTGAGTTAGGGTCGTAGTAGAGTCCGGTTAGAGGGTCGTAGTAGAGTCCAGTTAGAGGGTCGTAGTAGAGTCCAGATAGATGGTCGTAGTAGAGTATGTGCTACCTGTGAGTTAGGGTCGTAGTAGAGTCCAGTTAGAGGGTCGTAGTAGAGTCCAGTTAGAGGGTCGTAGTAGAGTCCAGATAGAGGGTCGTAGTAGAGTCCAGATAGAGGGTCGTAGTGGAGTCCAGATAGAGGGTCGTAGTGGAGTCCAGTTAGAGGGTCTTAGTAGAGTCCAGTTAGAGGGTCGTAGTAGAGTGCAGATAGAGGGTCGTAGTAGAGTATGTGCTACCTGTGAGTTAGGGTCGTAGTAGAGTCCAGATAGAGGGTCGTAGTAGAGTCCAGTTAGAGGGTCGTAGTAGAGTCCAGTTAGAGGGTCGTAGTAGAGTGTGTGCTACCTGTGAGTTAGGGTCATAGTAGAGTCCAGTTAGAGGGTCGTAGTAGAGTCCAGTTAGAGGGTCATAGTAGAGTCCAGATAGAGGGTCGTAGTAGAGTCCAGTTAGAGGGTCATAGTAGAGTCCAGATAGAGGGTCCTACTAGAGTTCAGTTAGAGGGTCGTAGTAGAGCTCAGTTAGAGGGTCGTAGTAGAGTCCAGTTAGAGGGTCGTAGTAGAGTCCAGTTAGAGGGTCGTAGTAGAGTTCAGTTAGAGGGTCGTAGTAGAGTATGTGCTACCTGTGAGTTAGGGTCATAGTAGAGTCCAGTTAGAGGGTCGTGGAAGAGTATGTGCTACCTGTGAGTTAGGGTCGTAGTAGAGTCCAGATAGAGGGTCGTAGTAGAGTCCAGTTAGAGGGTCGTAGTAGATTCCAGTTAGAGGGTTCCAGTTAGAGGGTCGTAGTAGAGTCCAGATAGAGGGTCGTAGTAGAGTCCAGATAGAGGGTCGTAGTGAGTCCAGTAGAGGGTCAGTAGTCTTAGTAGAGTCCAGTTAGAGGGTCTTAGTAGAGTCCAGTTAGAGGGTCGTAGTAGAGTCCAGATAGAGGGTCGTAGTAGAGTATGTGCTACCTGTGAGTTAGGGTCGTAGTAGAGTCCAGTTAGAGGGTCGTAGTAGAGTCCAGTTAGAGGGTCGTAGTAGAGTCCAGATAGAGGGTCGTAGTAGAGTGTGTGCTACCTGTGAGTTAGGGTCGTAGTAGAGTCCAGTTAGAGGGTCGTAGTAGAGTCCAGTTAGAGGGTCATAGTAGAGTCCAGAGAGGGTCAGAGAGTCCAGTTAGGTCGTAGTAGAGTATGTGATACCTGTGAGTTAGAGGGTCGTAGTAGAGTCCGGTTAGAGGGTCGTAGTAGAGTCCAGTTAGAGGGTCGTAGTAGAGTCCAGTTAGGTCGAGTAGAGTCAGTTAGAGGGTCGTAGTAGAGTATGTGCTACCTGTGAGTTAGGTCATAGTAGAGTCCAGTTAGAGGGTCGTAGTAGTGTCCTGTGAGTTAGGGTCGTAGTAGAGTCCAGATAGAGGGTCGTAGTAGAGTCCAGATAGAGGGTCGTAGTAGAGTCCAGATAGAGGGTCGTAGTGGAGTCCAGTTAGAGGGTCTTAGTAGAGTCCAGTTAGAGGGTCGTAGTAGAGTCCAGTTAGAGGGTCGTAGTGAGTCCAGATAGAGGGTCGTAGTAGAGTATGTGCTACCTGTGAGTTAGGGTCGTAGTAGAGTCCAGATAGAGGGTCGTAGTAGAGTCCAGTTAGAGGGTCGTAGTAGAGTGCAGATAGAGGGTCGTAGTAGAGTATGTGCTACCTGTGAGTTAGGGTCGTAGTAGAGTCCGGTTAGAGGGTCGTAGTAGAGTCCAGTTAGAGGGTCGTAGTAGAGTTCAGATAGAGGGTCGTAGTAGAGTGTGTGCTACCTGTGAGTTAGGGTCGTAGTAGAGTCCAGTTAGAGGGTCGTAGTAGAGTCCGGTTAGAGGGTCGTAGTAGAGTCCAGATAGAGGGTCGTAGTAGAGTATGTGATACCTGTGAGTTAGGGTCGTAGTAGAGTCCAGTTAGAGGGTCCAGTAGTAGAGTCCAGTTAGAGGGTCGTAGTAGAGTCCAGATAGAGGGTCGTAGTAGAGTGTGTGCTACCTGTGAGTTAGGGTCGTAGTAGAGTCCAGTTAGAGGGTCGTAGTAGAGTCCAGTTAGAGGGTCGTAGTAGAGTTCAGATAGAGGGTCGTAGTAGAGTATGTGATACCTGTGAGTTAGGGTCGTAGTAGAGTCCGGTTAGAGGGTCGTAGTAGAGTCCAGTTAGAGGGTCGTAGTAGAGTCCAGATAGATGGTCGTAGTAGAGTATGTGCTACCTGTGAGTTAGGGTCGTAGTAGAGTCCAGTTAGAGGGTCGTAGTAGAGTCCAGTTAGAGGGTCGAGTAGAGTCCAGATAGAGGGTCGTAGTTAGAGTCCAGATAGAGGGTCGTAGTAGAGTCTACCTGTAGTTAGGGTCGTAGTAGAGTCCAGTTAGAGGGTCGTAGTAGAGTCCAGGTTAGAGGGTCGATAGTGGAGTCCAGATAGAGGGTCGTAGTAGAGTCCAGTTAGAGGGTACCTAGAGTCCAGATTCGTAGTAGGGTCTACCTGTGAGTTAGGGTCGTAGTAGAGTCCAGATAGAGGGTCGTAGAGTCCAGTTAGAGGGTCGTAGAGTCCAGATTAGAGGGTCCTGTGAGTAGAGTCCAGATAGAGGGTCGTAGTAGAGTATGTGCTACCTGTGAGTTAGGGTCGTAGTAGAGTCCAGTTAGAGGGTCGTAGTGGAGTCCAGTTAGAGGGTCGTAGTAGAGTGCAGATAGAGTCCAGTATAGAGGGTCGTAGTAGAGTCCAGTTAGAGGGTCGTAGTAGAGTCCAGTTAGAGGGTCGTAGTGGAGTCCAGATAGAGGGTCGTAGTAGAGTCCAGATAGAGTCCAGTTAGAGGGTCGTAGTAGAGTCCAGTTAGAGGGTC